>NW_012103454.1:1692097-1692645 GCF_000951045.1 Mandrillus leucophaeus
CTTCTGAAACTGTTCTAATCAATAGAAAAAGAGGGAATGCTCCCTAACTCATTTTATGAGGCCAACATTATCCTGATACCAAAGCCTGGCAGAGAGACAACAAGAAAAAGAGAATTTTAGACCAATATCCCTGATGAACATCAGTGCAAAAATTCTCAGTAAAATACTGGCAAACCGAATCCAGCTGCACATCTAAAAGCGTATCCACCATGATCAAGTGGGCTTCATCCCTGGGAAGCAAGGTTGGTTCAACATATGCAAATCAATGAACGTAATCCAGCATATAAACAGAACTAAAGACAGAAACCACATGTTTATCTCAATAGATGCAGAAAAGGCCTTTGACAAAATTCAACAGCCCTTCATGCTGAAAACTCTCAATAAATTCGGTATTGATGGGCGTATCTTAAAATAATAAGTGCTATTTATGACAAAGCCACAGCCAATATCATACTGAATGGGCAAAAACTGGAAGCATTCCTTTTGAAAACTGGCACAAGACAGGGATGCCCTCCCTCACCACTGCTATTCAACATAGTGTTGGAAGT
>NW_012103454.1:1692970-1693812 GCF_000951045.1 Mandrillus leucophaeus
GCTGGATTCGGTTTGCCAGTATTTTACTGAGAATTTTTGCATTGATGTTCATCAGTGATACTGGTCTAAAATTCTCTTTTTCTTTTGTATCTTTGCCAGGCTTTGATACAGGCTTTGGTATCAGGATAATGTTGGCCTCATAAAATGAGTTAGGGAGGATTCCCTCTTTTTCTATTGATTAGAACAGTTCCAGAAGGAATGGTACCATCTCCTTCTTGTACTTCTGGTGGAATTCGGCTGTGAATCCGTCTGGTCCTGGAAATTTTTTGGTTGTTAGGCTATGGTACTGGTACCAAAACAGAGATATAGACCAATGGAACAGAACAGAGCCCTCAGAAATAATACCACACATCTACAGCCATCTGGTCTTTGACAAACATGACAAAAACAAGAACTGGGGAAAGGATTCCCTGTTTAATAAATGGTGCTGGGAAAATTGGCTAGCCATAAGTAGAAAGCTGAAACTGGATCCTTTCCTTACTCCTTATACAAAAATTTATTCAAGATGCATTAGAGACTTAAATGTTAGACCTAAAACCATAAAAACCCTAGAAGAAAACCTAGGTAATACCATTCAGGACATAGGCATGGGCAAGGACTTCATATCTAAAACACCAAAAGCAATGGCAACGAAAGCCAAAAGTGACCAATGGGATCTAATTAAACTAAAGAGCTTCTGCACAGCAAAACAAACTACCATCAGAGTGAACAGGCAACCTACAGAATGGGAGAAAATTTTTACAATCTACTCATCTGACAAAGAGCTAATATCCAGAACCTACAAAAAACTCAAAACAAATTTACAAGAAAAAAACAACCCCATCAAAAAGTGGGCAAAGGAT
>NW_012103454.1:1693862-1694958 GCF_000951045.1 Mandrillus leucophaeus
TTACAAGAAAAAAACAACCCCATCAAAAAGTGGGCAAAGGATATGAACAGACACTTCTCAAAGGAAGACATTCATACAGCCAACAGACACATGAAGAAATGGTCATCATCTCTCAGCATCAGAGAAACGCAAATCAAAACCACAATGAGTTACCATCTCACACCAGTTAGAATGGCAATCATTAAAAAGTCAGGTAACAACAGGTGCTGGACAGGATGTGGAGAAATAGGAACACTTTTACACTGTTGGTGGGACTGTAAACTACTTCAACCATTGTGGAAAACAGTGTGGCAATTCCTCAAGGATCTAGAACTAGAAATACCGTTTGACACGACCATCCCATTACTGGGGATATACCCAAAGGTTTATAACTCATGCTGCTATAAATACACATGCACACTTATGTTTATTGCGGCAGTATTCACAATAGCAAAGACTTGGGATCAACCCAAATGGCCATCAGTGACAGACTGGATTAAGAAAATGTGGCACATATACACCATCAAATACTATGCAGCCATAAAAAAGGATTAGTTCATGTCCTTTGTAGAGACATAGATGCAGCTGGAAACCATCATCCTCAACAAATTATCTCAAGAACAGAAAACCAAATACCACATATTCTCACTCATAGGTGGGAATTGAACAATGAGATCACTTGGACACAGGAAGGGGAACATCACACATCAGGTCCTATTGTGGGGAGGGGCGAGAAGGGAGGGATAACATTAGGAGATATACCTAATGTAAATGGCGAGTTAATGGGTACAGCACACCAACATGGCACAGGTATACATATGTTACAAAGCTACACGTTGTGCACATGTACCCTCGAACTTAAAGTATAATAATAATAAAAATAAATAAATAAAAAGAAAATGTGGCACATAAACACCATGGAATACTATGCAGCCATGAAAAAGAATGAGTTCATGTCCTTTGTAGGGACATGGATGCAGCTGGAAACCATCATTCTCAGCAAACTATCTCAAGAACAAAAGACCAAACATCGCATGTTCTCACTCATAGGTGGGAACTGAACAATGAGAACACTTGGACACAGGAAGGGGAACATCACACACTGGGGCCTGTTGTG
>NW_012103454.1:1695008-1697928 GCF_000951045.1 Mandrillus leucophaeus
AGCTGGAAACCATCATTCTCAGCAAACTATCTCAAGAACAAAAGACCAAACATCGCATGTTCTCACTCATAGGTGGGAACTGAACAATGAGAACACTTGGACACAGGAAGGGGAACATCACACACTGGGGCCTGTTGTGGGGTGGGGGAGAGGGGAGGGACAGCATTAGGAAATATACCTAATGTAAATGACAAGTTAATGGGTGCAGCACTCCAACATGGCACATGTATACATAGGTAACAAACCTGCACGTTATGCACATGTACCCTAGAACTTAACAATATAATAAAAAATAAATTAATTAGAAAAGAAACTATATGATTGGGGTCTCGCTTTGTTGCCCAGGCTGGTCTTGAACTCCTTCCTTTAAGCAGTCTTCCCACCTGGGCTTCCCAAAGTGCTTCCCAAAGTCCAAAGCATGAGCCACTGTGCCCAGCCCACATATCCATTTTTATAAAAAATAAAAAATATCCAAAAATATCCTTTTACCAACCGTATGATTAAGCAAACATGAGAACTCAGGAAACAAAATGATGCAAAAGCTCAATAAGCATTGACACCACTGTAGTACGGAAGCTGTCTAAACATTATTGTGACACTGGTAATTAAGACAACATAATTTAACATTTCAGTAAGTACTTTAAGAACTTTAGTAATTACAATATTAATACGTTCTTACAATTTACATGGATAATTGCTGAAAAGAGGAAGAGTAAAAATGTGACATTTTCCTAGGATTTGATAAAAATAGTATCAAAAATTAGTCTTTTTAATTGCATGTTTTTAAAAAGATCAACTATTTTGGATAAGTATAAAAGTCATCATTTTATGTTTTACCATGATCTGTACATCCAAATTCCTAGAGGAAACTCAACATCTACCTCTAATTATAACTCTCACCAAACTAGACAGAAGGGAACTAATAAAGGGCAACTACAGAAAGGCTATAGTCAGTGTCATACTTAATGGTGACAGCCTTAACGCGTGCTTTCCTGCTAAGATCAGAGACAAAACGAGTGGTCTTTCTCACCATGTATATTCAACAATGTACTGGAGATTCTGGAAAGAGAAATAGAATTTGAATTCTGTTTTCTTCATCCTCTGGCCTTACACCAAACTAGCAACGTATTACGCCATTCAGAAAATGAGTAATACGGTGATGTCAGCAACATGGCAAAACAGGAGGCTCCTGACTCTTGACTCACACACACATGCACCAAACAAACATATGTTCATGGGTCAGTTCCCTTTCAGAGAAAATCAGAAAGGAATTCAAAGATTCTGATGAACTGAGCAACTAAGAAAATAACATCAAATAGGTAGGCAAAGCTGAGGCACACTTGGGCATGGACCCCACCCCCAGGTACTGCACAATACAATTGGAAAGGAATTCCTAACACACAGCTGTTCCCCGGGGGGAGGAGAGTTCGAACCACACATGCAGTGTCCTAATTCTAAGTTTCCCCGTGGTTTGGCTCTTGATTGACCAACTTGGAACAAAGGGGACTAGAAATACACAAGTGTCTCTAGACCACAGAAAAAGAAGGGCAGTTTTGTACGGACATACAAACACTTGCAGGGGCTTCATTCCTAGGAAGAGGGCAGAGAAAGGGATAAAACTAAAAACTTCCCAGTTTCTCTGGAAGGCACATGCCAGCATACTCTGCCGCCTGTTGCTGCTGACCCGTTAGCTTCTAACTAGTCTGCATGAGCGAGCTAATGGGGCCAACTAACGTTAGACTTCCAGCAGCCTGAGTAGGACCTGGGCGCTTTCTCAGCCCCCTTCCCTGGCTCACCCCAGCAATAACTTCAGGTCTACTGTTTCCTCCTAGAGGAAGTTTGGGTGGGCACTGAGCACCCCAGCGTTTTACAGCTACCACCTCAGGGACTCGCCGCATTCTAAATCTAGCTCTGGGAGCAGGGGAAACAGAATATGTAAGTCTCCCTAAGTGACAAAGTGAAGAGATACGTAGAGAATATGCAACTATTTCCAAAGGCTACATCCTTGGGAACAGAATAGAGAAGAGGCTGAAGAGCAAAGCTCCCTATTTTACCCCAGTAGAGTTAAAGCACAGTTTTCCTGTGGCTACTTAATGGCCTAGCTTCTAATTGACTTGTATCAGGTAGTTAAAGGGACAGACAAACAGAAGCCCTCCAGCAGCCCGAGCAGAAGCTTCGCACTTCCTGAGTGTCCTTTCCCAGGTTGCCCCAGCGATGTAGATCCAGGTCTGCCCATTCTTCCCGGAAGGAAGGGTGCAGTCTGGGCACAGGTGCAGGCATTTGCCACAGTTCCTCTCCCAAGCTCAGTGCAGAGAGAATGGAAATAGAGCACTCACTCTCAGCTTCATCATGGGGATTACAAGGAAGTGGAACCCCAGCCTTTCCAGTTGCATCCAACAGGTCTGGCTCCTACCTTACCTGTCTCATTGTACTGAGAGTATAGGCACATCCTAATCTTCTGGGGCCAACCTAAAACAAACACAGCGGTTTGGACCAACAATGAAGAGACCCACACTGAGATACATCATAATCAAACTGTCAAAAGATAGGGAATTCTGAAAGCAGCAAGGGAAAAGCAACTTGTTACATACAAAAGACAGTAAGACCATCGGTGGCTTTTTCAACAGAAACCTTGCAGGCCACAAGGGAGGGGGATGAAAAAAAATTCAGAAAGAAAAAAAGAACATGGAATCAGAACAGACCAATAATGAGTAAAGAGATTGAAACGGTAATAAAGAGTCTTCCATCAGAGAAAAGCCCAACACCAGATAGCGTCACTAGTAAATTCCATGAAACATTCAAAGAGTTAATACCAACCCTTCTAAACTCTTCCAAAAAACTGAAGAAGGAGGAATGCTTCCAAACTCATCTTATGAGTCTGGAATCACTGTTATACCAAAGCCAAACAAAGCTACTGTAA
>NW_012103454.1:1702740-1704554 GCF_000951045.1 Mandrillus leucophaeus
AAAAAAAAAAAAAAAACAGCAGAAAAGCTGAAAATTCTAAAAATCAGAGCGCCTCTCCCCCTCCAAAGAGGGCAGCTCCTCACCAGCAACAGAACAAAGTTGGACACAGAATGACTTTGACGAGTTCAGAGAAGAAGGCTTCAGACAATCAAACTTCTCTGAGCTAAAGGAGGAAGTTCAAACCCATCACAAAGAAGCTAAAAACCTTGAAAAAAGATTAGACCAATGGTTAACTAAAATAATCAATGTAGAGAAGTCCTTAAATGACCTGATGGAGCTGAAAACCATGGAACCAGAAATACGTGACAAACGCACAAGCCTCAGTAACCAATTTGATCAATTGGAAGAAAGGGTATCAGTGACTGAAGATCAAATGAATGAAATGAAGCGAGAAGAGAAGTCTAGAGGAAAAAGACGAAAAAGAAATGAACAAAGCTTCCAAGAAATATGGGATTATGTGAAAAGACCACGTCTATGTCTGACTGCTGTGCCTGAAAGTGACGGGGAGAATGGAATCAAGTTGGAAAACACTCTGCAGGATATTATCCAAGAAAACTTCCCCAACCTAGCAAGGCAGGCCAACATTCAAATTCAGGAAATACAGAGAACACCACAAAGATACTCCTCGAGAAGAGCAACTTCAAGACACATAATTGTCAGATTTACCAAAGTTGAAATGAAGGAAAAAATATTAAGGGTGGCCAGAGAGAAAGGTCGGGTTACCCACAAAGGGAAGCCCATTAGACTAACGGTGGATCTCTTGGCAGAATCTCCACAAGCCAGAAGAGAGTGGGGGCCAATATTCAACATTCTTAAAAGAATTTTCAAACCAAAATTTCATATCCAGCCAAACTAAGTTTCATAAGTGAAGGAGAAATAAAATCCTTTACAGACAAGCAAATTCTTAGATATTTTGTCACCACCGGGTCTGCCCTACAAGAGCTCCTGATGGAAGCACTAAAGAGAGAAATGAACAACCAGTACCAGCCACTGCAAAAACATGCCAAATGGTAAAGACCATCGATGCTAGGAAGAAATTGCATAAACTAATGAGCAAAATGACCAGCTAACATCATAATGACAGGATCAAATTCATAGGATCAAATAAACATAACAATATTAACCTTAAGTATAAATGGGCTAAATGCTCCAATTACAAGACACAAACTGGCAAATTGGATAAAGAGTCAAGACTCATCAGTGTACTGTTTTCAGGAGACCCATATCATGTGCAGAGGCACACATAGGCTCAAGATAAAGGGATGGAGGAAGATCTACCAAGCAAATGGAAAAACAAAAAAAGGCAGGGGTTGCAATCCTAGTCTCTGATAAAACAGACTTTAAACCAACAAAGATCAAAAGAGACAAAGAAGGCCACTACATAATGGTAAAGGGATCAATTGAACAAGAAGCACTAACAATCCTAAATATGTATACACCCAGTAGAGGAACACCTAGATTCATAAAGCAAGTCATTAGAGACATACAAAGAGACTTAGACTCCCACACAGTAATAATGGGAGACTTTAACACCCCACTGTCAACATTAGACAGATCAGCAAGACAAAAGTTAACAAGGATATCCAGGAATTGAACTCAACTCTGCACCAAGTAGACCTAATAGACATCTACAGAACTTTCCACCCCAAATCAACAGAATATATATTCTTCTCAGCACCACATCCCACGTATTCCAAAATTGACCACATAGTTGGAAGTAAAGCACTCCTCAGCAAATGTAAAAGAAAAGAAATTATAACAAACTGTCTCTCAGACCACAGTGCAATCAAACTAGAACTCAGGATTAAGAAACT
>NW_012103454.1:1704604-1710252 GCF_000951045.1 Mandrillus leucophaeus
GAGTTAATACCAACCCTTCTAAACTCTTCCAAAAAACTGAAGAAGGAGGAATGCTTCCAAACTCATCTTATGAGTCTGGAATCACTGTTATACCAGAGCCAAACAAAGCTACAAAAAAAAAAAAAAAAAAAAAAAAACTGGACGGGTATGGGGCTCACACCTGTAATCCCAGCACTTTAGGAAGCCGAGACAGGCAGATTACCTGAGGTCAGGAGTTCCAGACCACCCTGGCCAACATGACACAACCCAGTCTTTACTAAAAAATACAAAAATTAGCTGGCTGTGGCGGCAGGCACCTGTAAATCCCAGCTACTTGGGAGGCTGAGGCAGAACAACTGCTTGAACTCCGGAGGCAGAGGTGACAGTGAGCCGAGATTGTGCTTGGGCAACAGAGCGAGACTCTGTCTCAAGAAAAGAAAAAGAAAACTACAACATCCTTGATAAACACAGATGCAAAGTCCTCAGCCAAATATAAGCAAAGTGGCCCTGTAGTCCCAGCACTTTGGGATGCCAAGGCAGGAGAATTGCTTGAGGCTGGGAGTTCAAGACCAGCCTGGATAACATAGCAAGACTCCATCTCTACAAAAAAAAAATTGTTTTTTTAATTAGCCAGGCATAGTGTCATGTGCCTGTAGTCATAGCTACTTGTAAGGAAGGGTAAGGCAGGAGAATCACTTGGGCTCAGGAATCTGCAGCTGCAGTGAGCTATAAATGTACCACTGCTTTCCAGCCTTGGTGACACAGTGAGACCCTGTCTCAAGAATAAAAGAAACTAGTAGCAAAGTGAATATACTAATACATTAAACATTATTCACCGTCAACTGGGATTTATTTCTGGGATGCAATGATGGCTCAACAATGTGCACCAGTCAATAAATATAATTCACCATATTAACAGAACAAAGGACAACAATAATTTGATTAATCTCAATAGATGTAGTAAAACCGTTTGACAGAATTCAATATCCTGTCATGATAAAAACTTTCATCAAATTAGGTATAGAAAGAACGTTCCTCAACAAAATAAAAGCCATGTATGACAAGCCAAAAGCTAACATCTGAATAGTAAAAAGTTGAAAGCTTTTTCTCTAAGAGAAGAAACAAGACCAAGATGTCTACTCTCACCACTTCTATTCAATATAGTCCTGGAAGTCCTAGCCAGAGCAATTTGTCAAAATAATCAAAAGACATTCAAATTGAAAAGAAAGAATGAATTGTGTCTCTGATAACATGACGTGATTTAAAACCCTAAAGACTCCAGCAAAAAGCCATTAGAACTAATAAACAAATTTTGTGAGGTTGTAGGATATATATCAATATACAAAAATCACCATTTCTATACACTAACAATGAAGTATCTGAAAAAGATTAAGAAAACAATTCCACTTACAATAGTATTTATTTATTTTTTTCTCACATACATGGGCCATAGTTTTATTTCAATGCTCACATCATTTCTACAAAGAAGGATTGGTCTTAATTTAGGGTTCAACATCCTAAATTGCTTTTCTAGAAAACTGTAGCCCAATTCACAGTACAACACCTTTTTTTATTATCTTGCTTACTTTGCCTATTGTCACCACTAACTTCATTAGTTAGTGAAAAGATAGCACATATTTTGCTTTTGTAACTTAAAAAGATTATTCACATACCTTTTCCTGTTATCTAGGGCTTTGAGCCCTCTAAATTTCTTAAGGGCAAGAGCCTGGTTTTTGCTGATTGTTACATTTCTAGATCCTCTTTAGTGTCTAGTATTGATGTTTATATATAATAACTACATAATTGACTTACTGTTGTGGATTAATCAATACTTAGTGGTGGATATGAAAATTCTGATATGCTATTTCAGCTTGTGAATTTTAACTTCTTTGATATGCAGTAGCATTAATGAGATAAGATACTTTTCTGAGGCTAAATGTCTTTTGCTGTTTACTCGTTAACAAGAAAGCCACGGTGGTTATTAGGTAAGAATGACTGAAATTTGTATGTATCATCTTGAGGAAGTTACCCCAGCACAACCTGTTTCCATTAAACCTATTGGGTAGTGGCACTTAAACTATATTCTCCAGAGACTTAGATACCCTCAGTGAACTTGAAACTTTCATAGGTAGGAAAAGAAAAATCAATTTCTTGTCTGAACATTGCTGCCAGTGGGGAAAAAAAAAATAGCATTAAAAAGTATAACACTTAGGAGTAAATTTAACCTGTGGTGAAAGATCTGTTTACTGAGAACTATAAAATATTAGTAAAAAAAATGAAGGCACAAATACATAGAAATGTATCACATATTCATGGACTGGAAGAATATTGTTAAAATGTTCATACTGTCCAAAGTATGACATTTTTTAATGTGTTATCCACTAACAGATTCGATGCAATCCCTATCAAAATTCCAATGTCATTTTTCACAAACGTAGAAAAAGAAATCCTAAAATGTATATGGAAGCACAGAAAATCCTAAATAGCTGAAGCAATCTTGAGCAAAAAGAACAAAGCTGGAGGCATCACACTACATTTCAAAATATATTACAAAGCTACGGTATTCAAAATAGCATGGTACTGCCATAAAAACAGACACATTGACCAGTGGAATAGGATAGAGATTCTGGAAAAAACACAACTTATCTATGGTCAATTGATTTTTGACAAAAGTGCCAAGAACACATGATAGAGAAAGGACAATCTTTTTAATAAATGGTGTTGGGGAAACTATAGAGGAATGAATTTGAAATAGTATCTCATTCCTTATGCAAAAATCAACTCAAAATGGATCAAACATAAGACCAGAAGCTGTAGAACTACAAGAAGAAAACAAAGGAGAAAAAGCTTCACGGTAGTGGTCTGGGCAGTAATTTCTTGGATATAACTCCAACAGGACAGGCAGCAAAAGCAAAAATCTACAAATGGGATTATGTGAAACAAAATCTGCATAGCAAAAGCAGCAGTAGAGTGAAGAGAATGCACAGATGGGGAGAAAATGTTAGCAAATTATGCATCAGATAGAGGGCTAACAGACAAAATATATAAGTAACTCAAACTACTCAGTAATAAGAAAATAAATAACCCTATTTTAAAAATGGGCAATGGACCTGAATAGACATTTCTCAAAAGAATACACATAAAAGGCCAGATATATGACAAAATGCTCAACACTAATAATCATGGTTGTACAAATTAAAACCATGAGATACCACCTCACAACCATTAGAATGCCTATGATTTTTAAACAATGAAAAGATAAGTGATGGTGATTATGTGGAGAAAAGGGAACTCTTATACAGTCCTTGCTAAGAATGTAGATCAGTAAAGCCATTTCAGAAAACAACATGGAGGTTCCTCAAAACACTAAAAATAGATTTTCCAGCACTCTTACTTTTGGGATTGAAAATAAAATGTGGAAAAACAGGATGTCCAACAAATTTGAAACTGTGTATTAAATGACTGCACTCCCATGTTCATTGCAGCATTATTCACAATAGCCAAGATACGAAAAAATTGAAGTGCCCATCATGAATGGATTTGAAAAATGTTTTATGTATGTGTATGTGTGTGTGTATATATATACATATGTGTGTGTCTGTGTGTATGCACACACACAGACACACACCATGGAATACCATTTAGCCTTTAAAAAGTAGGAAATTGTATCCTTTGCAACAACACAGATGAATCTAGAAGACATTATGCTAAGTGAAATTAGCTAGGCAGAGAAAGACAAATACTGCAGGATCTCACTCATTGTGAAATACAGAAGAGTCAAACCCATCGAAGCAGAAAATGGAATGGTGGCTACCAGAGGCTGAGGAGAGGGAAAGAAGACATGATAGTCAAAGGGTAGAAAGTTTTGGTTAGGAAAAATAAGTTCTGGTTACCTACTGCACAGTGACTACAGTTAATAACAATGTATATTTTTAAAATTTGCTAAAAGATTTGATTTTAAATATTCTGAAATACAAAGAAATAAGTGAGGTGATGGATGTATTAGCCCAACTGGATCATGCAATACATACATGTATAGAAACATGACATTGTACCTAATATATATACACACAATTATTTTTCAATTAAAAATGCATTTTTTAAAAAGGAAAAAAGGATAATGTGTTAATCCACTAAGGAATGAATTTCTAACATATTAGCTGCAGTATACACTGCTTGGGTGATGGGTACACTAAAATCTCAGAACTCGCCACTAAAGGACTTATCCATGTAACCTACACCTCCACAACTACTGAAATTTTAAAAAGAAGATCTATTACCCATATAGAAATAAACTACAGATTAAGAGACTAATAAAAATCTTCACTTTTGTAACTCACCTACATATTGGTACAACCAATACGTTGCTAAGTCAAGACAGAAACGGTAAGTTTCCTTTGCTTTTAGGGCTTAGCCTAGATGTCTTTAAAATATAAGCATTAGCGTATTAAAAGTACATTAATTATTGTGGATACTATTTTTTCATTCTTTTGTTTTTCTATTCAGCCGCCATTTAACCTTTCTTGAACTACCCTCCTGACTTTCTTTGGAAAACACCCCTCTGAGACTCTCAGGATGGGGTTGTGGGGGAGGCGTTATTCCTTCTTTTAGGGACATATAAACTGAAAACTGGTCAATCTGAGCATTGCAACAACTCTTCACTCCCTTACCTCCAACCCTGCCCCTGCCTCCTACACACACACTGATTATTTAAAGAGATGGACAATAAGGTTATTAATGGGCCTCAGGTGGAGCTCTGCAATCTAGAGCGCCTGGTGGTACAGAACAGGTGCCTAACATACCACCAAGCATTCTGGCTGCCATAATGAGCTCACATGCCAGGAAGTGAAAAGAGCTAAATTCAGTCCTGATCATCTAATTCATCCTCCTGGATAGAGACATTTCAGAAGTTCTATGCTGCATGATCCAACTGCTTGTTTAAAAAAAAAAAAAAAAAAAAGAATTTTTAAAATAAAAATTAAAAAAAGAATTTTATTAGCTAAAATATTTAAATGTATTATATGACAAGCAATTTAACTTAAATAGGAATTGTTAATTCTTTATAAGTTCTCGAGATGTTTTCAAAGTTATGTGTTTGTATAGTTACTCTGACCAAAGCTAATAAATTTTGTATACAATGAAATGATTAAATTTAAACCTTTTAAATTTAAAAGATTTTTAAATCTATACTATACTCCAGTTTAAGATGGCAGACTAAGCACAAATGTTTCACACCTCTAAAGAGTCCACTGCAACTTCATTATACGCAAGCTTGTCCCAGATAAAAGCCGAAAACAAATTTTAAATTGAGGCCATATGACACTATCTCAATGAAGTAGTAAGTTATTAAATATTATCCTGAAAATTTATATGAATTGATTTTACATTCTTCTGAAAGGTACAGTCTTTCTCTATATAGACTGCTTTTAAGTGGAAAATATTTTACTGTCTTTAAAATGAAAGACAAAATAATGTGAAAGCTACGAAAGAGAAAGTACTCAAAGGACAGTAGGAAAATTGTTGTTTTTCACAAAGATTTGCAATAGCAACCATTTCTTCTCTTTTAATCTAGAACCAAACAAGGATGTAGAATAGAGAAAAAAAGATTGCCTGGTGCATTTCTAGTTCCCTTATTTTTCACTCAAACATGCACGCAGGTAGACACACTT
>NW_012103454.1:1710617-1714995 GCF_000951045.1 Mandrillus leucophaeus
TACTCAATGCTTTTTATGTCCTTTTAAATTTTACCCACCCTACCACACTGCATCTCAAGACTGAGAACTTTAGCATTCTCCAGGATATCAAATATGCAGGTAGCTGTATTTTCACTTCATCCTCCTGTGAGTTAATTTATAAATTTCCTCTGGGTAAAATCAGGCTACCAATTACATCATTTTCAGAAAAATATTATTTCATTGTGTTGTTTTATATAGAGTGTTAAATTCTTAGAGTTCTTTTAACTTAGTTTCAAAAATAATTCTTACATGTAAGCAAGCTATTTTTGCAATCAGCATCATACTCACTAATTAAGGAATAATGAAAATATTCATGTGCTGATTAATGTTGGATTAGAATCAATCCTTGACAATAAAACTAGGCATGGAATATAAAACGCAATGAAAATACAAAGTACATGATGATTTGGTCTGCGTGAAATCCTGTCAACGGATTATATATTTATTGTTGATTGTTGTATTTCCTAGAGTATCTGTGCATCAGTCTATTAAAAAATTTGTCAGGAAAATACATTATTTGAGGGATTTTATGATGTCAATGAAAACTTTAGAATAATAAGACCACTACCAGTGACTTCTGTATATTTTGTCACAAAAACCGATCAGTTCTTATTTCTATGATATGTGGTTCCCAAAGATGAGAATTTGATCCTTTCACCTCATAGGAGCTGTTTCCTAGATCGAATCTGAATATGCAACAGAAATCAATCGACCACAGGGTATCTACTGTTATACAACTTATTCCTCTTTATTCTAGATTGGAAGTGTCCATGAAAATATAACCTGCTTCCCAGAGGTGATATTAAGAGCGTTCACATAATTTCTTCCCATTCTTCAAAGAATTAATATGTGCCAGGTTGAACTTTAGTCACAAGCCCAATATTTATTAAGAAACATAATTATTTACTACTTGGAGAGATGAATGAGATTATGTAGTCATACTAGGTAAATTATTTTTCCTCAAATATTCCCATTCTCTCTCATTTACAAAGGATAATTCTGAAGAAGTACATAACTTTCAAGGGAACATTTTCAAACTCCCTGAATAGTCTGACCTGCCCCCTGTCCCTCTGTAGTCCTTCCTTTCATGGGGTTGATGAGGGCTTTAACAGACTACGCCTGTGAGGACTTTTGAAAACCAGACAAGAATATTTGGGATAAAATTCTGACTAGAAAGACATGTTTAGACCTTGAACACTAATTAAACTAAATTCTGGTTGTTTTACATTAGAATACAAGCATTCTTCCATTCTTGTGGTGGAGGTAAGTGCTTATTTAAGAGTTAAATTTTACCTGTAATCCCAGCACTTTAAGAGGACAAGGCAGGAGGATCGCTTAATGTCAGGAGTTTGAGACCAGCCTGGCCAACATTGGGAAACCCCGTCTCTACTAAAAATAAACAAATTAGCCGGGCATGGTAGCAGGCACCTGTGGTCCCAGCTACTTGGGAGGCTGAGGCAGGAGAATCTCTTGAACCCAGGAGGCGGAGGTTGCAGTGAGCCGAGATCGCGACACTGCACTCCAGTCTGGGTGACAGAGTGAAACCCCATCTCAAAAACAAACAAGCAAACAAAAATAAACAACAAAAAAGTTGTTTTTTTGGTTACAAAAAAACTAAAAAAAATCGGATCCTAGTCCAAACTGCCTACCTGAGGGCTGATGGAAGCATCAAGGAAGCATACTATCAGGTGAAAGGTTAATTTCTCTCTGCAGCCTTTTATTTAATCAGTCTCTTAGTTCAAATAGAGTGTGCCAAGAATGCTGTAGGTTCTCAGGAAACAGGGCTTAATGGCACTGAGAGATGCTAACATCCTCATCGTTTTAGACTAAGTAGATAAGTTGGAAAGCCACTCTCTTAGTAATGAGGGCGAGGGGCTTGGAAGAAGTTATTATTGGTGTTTCTACGATTCTCAGCCATTTTGGGATACAAGATGAGTCTCATTGGCAGGTGTTAGATTATTAGGAAAATTAAGCAGATGGCACTGGCAAGCTACACCTCCCCTTTCCTCAGCTGCCAGGAATTCTTACCCTCAGGCTTAGCTTCACATATGCTTGTTTAAAAGCTCTTGCCATTTCAAGGAAACAGAATCCGTGTCATCATTCAAGCATGCCCGTGACTATGAACCAATAGCATTATCCACATTTTCTCAGAGTGTTAAACAAACACCTTTCTGTTTTCTGTGTGTCACCCAGAACCTGCCACAGTGCATTCCACCGAGGTGGCTTATGTCACTGACTCAGAGGAGCAAAGTGAGTGTATCTCAGCAGTTGTTTGCAATGTTCAGTGTACCGTAATATGGATCTGATATCCTACGTCATCACACGGTCAAGAGCTGCCAAGCCTCCAGTCTCTACACAATGAAATCATAGAAAATAGCATTTTCAAGAATGGTGTTTCATATCGTCTCAACCTAGTCGACTTTGGTAACATTATTTTTGTTTTTTAATTGTACGTTCATTTATCAGCCAGTCTTCAGAGACAGCTCACAAGTTTGACAGAGGATCTCATACAGATCCCTAATTAAGGCCATTAACATAATGAAGCCATGAAATTTTATGAATTAATAGCATTCTGAACGTTCAAATCATTCTAACAAAAATAAACAAAATCATATAACCTGTGACTGTGCCAATTACATAGTTGTATATGCAGATATATATATATATATAATTAAACTACAATTCTAAATCTATTGCACTGAACAAAATTTAAAAGATCTATCAAACACGTGCCAGGAGCCGAGAACTATGAAATGCACTGGGGCTGCGATAAGAAACAGGACATATAGAGTCCCTGCTCTCAATGACCTTAAAAATAACAAGGAAAACGAAAAGCAGATGACAATGAAAAACGGTATGGAAAGAAGACACCCAATTGATGCAGGGCAGACACGCCCCCAAATTGGGGCTTACCCTGTCAGGGTTCTTGACTCTACCCAGGAAAGAATTAAAAGTGAGCTGGTGGTGGTAGACAGCAATGTTGATTGAACCAGAGCTGCTCCTGGCAGACCAGTGCTAACTCCTAGGCAGTGCACCCAGAGCCAGAAGCATATGGGTTGTAGGCAGCCGTATTTATACCCACTTTTAACTATACTCAAGTTAAGGGGCAGGTTATTCAGAAATCTCTAGAAAAGGGGTAGTAACCTTGGGGTTGTTGCTATGAATAAGGAGTGGTAACTAGGGTCGTTGTTACGGCCTTTTTCTTCCCCCCCGAAAAGGGAGTCCGGCCCTGTCACCAGGCTGGAGTGCAGTGGTGCAATTTTGGCTCACTGCAACTTCCGCCTCCTGGGTTCAAGCGATTCTCCTGCCTCGGCTTCCCAAGTAGCTGGGACTACAGGCACACGCCACCACTCCCAGCTAATTTTTGTATTTTCAGTAGAGATGGGGTTTCACCATGTTGGAAAGGATGGTCTCCATGTCTTGACCTTGTGATCCTCCTGCCTCGGCCTCCCAAAGTGCTAGGATTACAGGCATAAGCCACCATGCCTGGCCTTGCCATGGCATTTGTAAACTGTCATAGTGCTGATGGGAGTGTCTTATACTAATGAGCAGTGAGGGTAACTAGAGGTTGCCTTCAGTGGCACCTATTGTTTTTGGCCAGTTTCTTCACTTCATCCTGTCTGACCCAGGAAGTAAGGCCTGCCAGTCTCCTACCTCACAACCTCTACCTCGAAGGGTAAAGGTACCGGTGCAACGTTTAGTGATAGTGGAAGGATGGTAGGAGTTTGCCAGGAAAAGCACACAAATTATAGGAGAACTGGTAAAAACTCAAACTTGAGAATCAAGGTATATTTGAAGATATGAATTTAGTTCAACATGGCTGAGATGTCACAAGTGAGGAGAGGAGGGGGCCACACAGGTGACTGGAAGCAACTGTGAGGTTCATATCCTGAAGGAGTCTGAAAACTTCTTGAGGAATAGATACTGAGCCCATCAACAAGCCACTGAGGTTTTTAAGCACGGGAGAGGCGTGGTTCAATTTGCATTTCAAAAGTGGCACTTACACTACCACACGGGGAACGGATTGGATGGGGGCAAGTATAGAAGAGACTGCAATAGTCAAGGTCAAAAAATGAACGAACTAAACCCAGGGTAATGGAAATGGGGATGGAGAGAATAGAGATTTTATCTTAGAAAAAAATTCACAACGTTCCCCCACGCAAATAGTTGATGGGAATTGCCAGCTGAATTACCTTCGCCAATCTGTCTGCCCTACTGTTTACCTATTTGCTATTAGAGTTGCTGATGTAATGATGAAAAATAACCAAAGGCAAAGATAACATGCTAACTGGGTAACCAGCCTTTTAGTGCCCACCCACACTCCTACGCGCGCGCACACACACACAGACACACACAC
>NW_012103454.1:1715197-1716899 GCF_000951045.1 Mandrillus leucophaeus
TCGCCAATCTGTCTGCCCTACTGTTTACCTATGTGCTATTAGAGTTGCTGATGTAATGATGAAAAATAACCAAAGGCAAAGATAACATGCTAACTGGGTAACCAGCCTTTTAGTGCCCACCCACACTCCCGCGCGCACACACACACACACAGACACACACAGGTAGGCATCTTGAAATATGATTATCCATAGTGGAATATGATTATCCATAGTGGTAAAAAGCAGTAATCCTATCATTATGCACAAAATTAGTAGAGGTCTTATGAGTTGTTTTACAATATGTTAATTTATATGCATAGGCCTGCTCATCTGAATGTGTGGTTTACATTGCATTGTAAACTGGATTAGAAATCATCTGATCCAGTTTCTGCTTGGATGACAAGACTGGGGAGATCACTGTTTCTAGAGATACTGCCCCATCATTGGCCAGCTCTGTTAGAATTTCTCTTTTATATTAGGCCTGCTTTTCTCCCGGTAAGTTTCACATCATTGCCAATGCTCAAATACAAAACCATTCCCTTTCTTCTTGTCTTACACGTAGGAAAAAATAATTGAAAGTGAGGAATTGAGAAAGTTCATTTAAGCTCTGCCTTTTACGTTGTAAATAATTCACCGCTTTGACCTGTTGGTAAGGTCATAGGTCTTCTGTTGATTGTTTTTGTATCTTCATAAAATAAGTACATGCTCTTTCACCATTTCAGCTCATCAACCGGGCTTCAAACAAGCGGCGATCTCTTAGGTCATCCATGAGGCCAACCTGCATCATCTGTCTTCCAGTGTGAAAACTCAACCGGTGACAAAGAAATTACTGAACTGTTTCTTAGTATTCAAAGGAGCATCCAAGACATTCCTTTTTCTTTCTAACATAAAAAAAGCCATAGATGTGTAGGAGAGTGTCGTGGTTCATGAGTTGGATGTCTGTTTGCCAGCTGGATTTGTACTTGGAAAACAAATGAATCTCTGATTAGCCAACCTGTAACACACACACACACACCCTCTACCCACCTTTAATGGAAGTCATCATTTATTTAATATTATGAACACCTAATATGTACCAAGCAATGTTTTCAAACTTAACAGTGAATGAGGTACAAATAGGTTGGTTCTCATATTTCTGTGTAAGAAACAAGTAACATCAAGACAACTAAGTTAACAAGAAACATGCATAGTGGTGTATTCAAGGCAAAGAATTAAATCGGGCTGATGTTACTGAGTGGCCACTTTCAAGTGGGAAAGAGATTTATCTCAATAGATCATTTTTGAGATACAAACAGTGACTAGCTTACTTCTCACCTGTACTGGCAGTTGAATTTTAGCCTAGAGTAAAAACACACAGCCATAATGAGAAGTCTCATATCAAATTCATGATCGGGGGCCTCTAGAGGACACTTGACACTACTGAAAATCATATTGCATTTTTCTAGTCCATTGTATACCTTTTTTATTTATTTATTTATTTTTTTTTGGAGACAGAGCCTTGCTCTGTCACCCAGGCTGGAGTGCAGTGGTGTGATCTCAATTCACTGCAACCTTTCCCTCCCAGTTTGAAGTGATTCTTGCGCCTCAGCCTCCCGAATAGCTGGGATTACAGGTGCACACCAACACATCCAGGTAATTTTTGTAGTTTTAGTAGAAATGGGGTTTTGCCATGTTGCCCAAGCTGGTCTCGATTTCCTTGTCTCAAGTGATCCACTTGCCTCAG
>NW_012103454.1:1719734-1720513 GCF_000951045.1 Mandrillus leucophaeus
GTACAAATAGGTTGGTTCTCATATTTCTGTGTAAGAAACAAGTAACATCAAGACAACTAAGTTAATAAGAAACATGCATAGTGGTGTATTCAAGGCAAAGAATTAAATCGGGCTGATGTTACTGAGTGGCCACTTTCAAGTGGGAAAGAGCTGTCTCTTATACACATCTAGATGTGTATAAGAGACAGGAAAAGCACACAAATTATAGGAGAACTGGTAAAAACTCAAACTTGAGAGTCAAGGTATATTTGAAAATATGAATTTAGTTCAACATGGCTGAGATGTCACAAGTGAGGAGAGGAGGGGGCCACACAGGTGACTGGAAGCAACTCTGAGGTTCACATCCTGAAGGAGACTGAAAACTTCTTGAGGAATAGATACTGAGCCCATCAACAAGCCACTGAGGTTTTTAAGCACGGGAGAGGCGTGATTCAATTTGCATTTCAAAAGTGGCACTTATACTACCACACGGGGAACTGATTGGATGGGGGCAAGTACAGAAGAGACTGCAATAGTCAAGGCCGAAAAGTGAATGAACTAAACCCAGGGTAATGGAAATGGGGATAGAGAGAATAGGGATTTTATCTTAGAAAAAAATTCACAACATTCCCCCACGCAAATACTTTATGGGAGTTGCCAGCTGAATTACCTTCGCCAATCTGTCTGCCCTACTGTTTACCTATGTGCTATTAGAGTTGCTGATGTAATGATGAAAAATAACCAAAGGCAAAGATAACATGCTAACTGGGTAACCAGCCTTTTAGTGCCCACCCACACTC
>NW_012103454.1:1721465-1722525 GCF_000951045.1 Mandrillus leucophaeus
GCTATTAGAGTTGCTGATGTAATGATGAAAAATAACCAAAGGCAAAGATAACATGCTAACTGGGTAACCAGCCTTTTAGTGCCCACCCACACTCCTACGCGCGCGCACACACACACAGACACACACACACGTAGGCATCTTGAAATATGATTATCCATAGTGCAATATGATTATCCATAGTGGTAAAAAGCAGTAATCCTATCATTATGCACAAAATTAGTAGAGGTCCTATGAGTTGTTTTCACAATATGTTAATTTATATACATAGGCCTGCTCATCTGAATGTGTTGTTTACATTGCATTGTAAACTGGATTAGGAATCATCTGATCCAGTTTCTGCTTGGATGACAAGACTGGGGAGATCACTGTTTCGAGAGATACTGCTCCATCATTGGCCAGCTCTGTTAGAATTTCTCTTTTATATTAGGCCTGATTTTCTCCCGGTAAGTTTCACATCATTGCCAATGCTCAAATACAAAACCATTTCCTTTCTTCTTGTCTTACATGTAGGAAAAAATAATTGAAAGTGAGAAATTGAGAAAGTTCATTTAAGCTCTGCCTTTTACGTTGTAAATAATTCACCGCTTTGACCTATTGGTAAGGTCATAGGTCTTCTGTTGACTGTTTTTGTATCTTCATAAAATAAGTACATGCTCTTTCACAATTTCAGCTCATCAACCGGGCTTCAAACAAGCCATGATCTCTCAGGTCATCCATGAGGCCAACCTGCATCATCTGTCTTCCAGTGTGAAAACTCAACCGGTGACAAAGAAATTACTGAACTGTTTCTTAGCATTTAAAGGAGCATCCAAGACATTCCTTTTTCTTTCTAACATAAAAAAAGCCATAGATGTGTAGGAGAGTGTCATGGTTCATGGATTGGATGTCTGTTTGCCAGCTGGATTTGTACTTGGAAAACAAATGAATCTCTGATTAGCCAACCTGTAACACACACACACACACACACACACACACACACACCCTCTACCCACCTTTAATGGAAGTCATCATTTATTTAATATTATGAACACCTAATATGTACCAAGCAATGTTTTCAAAC
>NW_012103454.1:1729110-1732616 GCF_000951045.1 Mandrillus leucophaeus
TGGTGTATCTACATGAGTGGTCCACATGTTTTGATTAACAGCTGTGAATTATTTTCACAGTTCTTGATCCCAAAGAGGACATATTGAATCTGTCGGTCTGTGGTTTTCCAAGTGGCATGCCAAACAGCTGGGCCACTGGGAACAGCCTAAGAGTCAGTAAAAAATGTAACAAAGTTCACCAAGGACTATACTTGCCAGATCAAAGAGAATGGCCTTGAGCTGTGCCCACTTACTAGAGAGAACCACGTTCATTTTCTGCATAGCTGCCACTGAGATTCAACAGCCCCAGCAGCCTTGCTGATATTGTTGTAATTCAACTCAGCCAAACCATCAGTGAACCAGCCATAGGCATTTAGGGGACCACTGTGGACTCAAGGCTCCACTGAGATAGCAGCTTAGCCTCAGGTGACAGAAAAGGAGATAAAGAATCTACCAAAAAGATAGTTACTATGTTTTATGTAAAGTTGCTGCCAGGATGCTAAGAAAGTGCTGAGGCCAGGCTGGTGGCATTCATAAATATGCTGTTTCCTTTTGCCAGCCAAGGCTTGTTGGGCCCTTCCCAACTTGTCATCGATTCTGAATTGACCCTCCCACCGCCAAATGACAATATCAGTTCAGCAAGTCACAAGACCTCTGTAGGTCATGTTTTTTATGTCAACAAGAGCCAGAAGCTGCTTTATAAAGGGCGTTATAATTTGCTACTTTGAGCCTCTGGTAGAGAAGCAGTTTCCATTCAGCATACCTACTGGGGTCAGGACTTATCCTCTCCCTGGCTGCACTGTCTGTCTCAAGGAGTGGACAAGTCCAGACCCTAGTGGGCACCTCTGAATGGAGGCAGCTTCTCTTTATCAGAGGCACAAAGTAGCGAATCATTGGTCACTCAGGATGGATGTTAAGGCTGTGGGTTCCCAGAACGGAAAGCATATTTCAGTTTACTGAACACCTTTCAGTGGAGACTGTTGGTTTGGGCCCTATTCAAATTATGCTTTTTGGATAAGCCAATGCAAAAGATAAGCAGATCGCCCAAGAGAGGTACATTCCATCTCCAGTTCTTAAAGAGCCCAACAATGTGGCATCTTTTTGGTTTTTTTTTTTTTTTTTTTTTTTTTGACTTTAAGGTCTGACGAGACAGCAGTCTTCCTTGACTGCCAGAGGGACTCAGCATTGTGAATCCACCCACATTGTTCCATGAAAAACTTTACTTGGCAAGCAGCTCTTTTGCAGTTTTTCAGAATTTATCAGTTACTCCCGCTAGAGAAAAAACCAATAAAACTGATAAAACCAGTCAGGGCCATTGAGGATGAATATTCTGACTTGGTAACATACACATAAGAAAAACTTTGGAAATTAAAGAACAGAAACACTTGTGCTAAATCCTCACCTGCTCCTTGGTGACAAATTGCAGGGAAGTTTAAGCAACACCCAGGGAGTACGGCAGCCATACATTGGAGACCTTCCCACGTGAATGAGAACTGATCCGGATGCCTTGGTGCTGGGCCTATGGCAAAATAGGTTTCAGCAGCGTCTAAGACAACACACCAAGTGCTGTCAATCTGTGTAATGAATTCAATCACCTTTACAATGTCTGCAACTGCTGACGCGTTTGGAGCAATCACTGAATTCAAGTTGATTACTCCTGGGAAACTCCAGTCCTGTTAAGTTTTTTCCACTGACTGTATAAAGCTGTTGTATTGGGCTAATGCATCTCTTGCTATTCTTTCTACCTCTAAGTCCTTCAACAAGGCTATGATCTTCCTTTCCCCCAAGATGCTGTATGATTTCTGATAGAACACCTAGGAGAGGAAAAAAACATAAGGTATGGAGCTATTTCTGTGTCCCACTAGGAGTTCTCTACGTGTGGCTCTTCTCAGTCAAAAAAATTGTCTCTGGCAGTATGGGACAAAGAAGTACAATCATATGACACACCCATGTCTACTATACATTCATATGTACAAGCATCAACAACAGAACATTGAATAGGCCCATAAGGTCACGTTAACCTTCTTTTCGCACCGTGAACCCTTCCCCAACCTCATTAGCTGAATCTAGACCCATTTTCTTTCATGGGTCTGCATAGGATAGCCCATACCCCAAAAAGCCGTAAAAGTTTGAATCCTTCCCCTGTTCAAAATTCCCAAACACATTCCAGTAGGTGGATATAATCTTTGATTCCACCTTGGAAACAGACCTCAACTCCACCTCTAATCTTCTGTCTCCTTAAAGTGGCTGAGATCAGGGTAGAGAAAGAGTGAAGGATAGCACAGACAAAGAGGGAAGCTCTGTGCAAGCGGCTTCACATTTACCTTTAGTTTTGAGCAGCATAGCAGCAGCTTTGGTTCAACCGAAGGAACTGCAAATATGTTCATCCCAGCCAATACTCTCCTGGGTGGAGGGGTCCTCTTGTTTACACCATGAGAACCCCAAAACTCGTCAGCAGTCACACTGTTTTCCAGCTGGGACCACTAGGTTTGCATCCTCAGGCCAACTAATACTTGACTGGCTCTTACAGGGGCAACATTTTAAAGGAGTTCCCTTTAATATGGGACACCTGCATCTCTATTTTCATGCTAATATCACTTAAGCTCTTGCCTTGTTTCAATATAAAGACTATAGAAATTTTCCATGGTAGTGAGGCTGCCCACAAGAATTTATATTATATAGATTTCATTGGGTCAATATCTCATTCTCCAGTGGGTCTCCTTTATCAACATTGTAAATCCAATCAGGAGCAGTAAGAGTCAGAATACTAGTCAATGTCTCTTCTATGGTTTCTCCAAGAGTTTAACTATATCAAGAAATCTCCTTGACAAGGCTAATGCTCCCTTATAGCCACCAGGATGCACTGCAAAACAAACAAACAAACAACAAAACCCAAACAAAAATAACCACCTCTAAGTCCGTGTACAGTTGTCTTAAGTGGATCCACAATTGGCCCGGTGAACTGCAGGAAGGACTGAACTGGAAGAGGGCCCAGCTGCTACCATTCCTCCTTAGCATACGTCTCAAGGGAACCAGCCAGCGCTCTAACAATTAGCCTAGTTCAGCCCCTAATCATGGTCCCAAAGATTCCTCCTTTCACACTCAGTATACACATTCAGCTATGCAACTGTTGTCAGAAAGAGGTGGAAATTTTTGCTGACCTAAGATAAATCTTAGTACTAGTTGCTATAATTCAGTGCACCCGATTAACCATCAGTTTCTCAAAGAAGTTCCTCTGCCTGGAGGAGAGTTGACAACAATGACAGTATTTGTTAGATTTTTTGAACCTGCTTCCTCATATTGTCAGCTGTGACCACCTTCCCAGTTCCTCATCAGTGGGCAGTGGTGAAGTTCTATTGATCGTCCAGCTAACCATACAATTTGGTCATCATATTTACTATCAATTCCCATGGACTTTTCTCAAGCCTTCTTCATCAGCCCATAAGGTCCTCATTCTTTCCCTTCTAGAAAGGCAAACGTTTTTCAGCATCCCACACTTAATGCCAGAACTGTCGAGAACTATGAAG
>NW_012103454.1:1732706-1738123 GCF_000951045.1 Mandrillus leucophaeus
CATCCAGGTAATTTTTGTAGTTTTAGTAGAAATGGGGTTTTGCCATGTTGCCCAAGCTGGTCTCGATTTCCTTGTCTCAAGTGATCCACTTGCCTCAGGCTCCCAAAGTGAAGGGATTACAGGCATGAGTCACCATGCCTGGCCACCTACTATTTCTGCATAGCCCCAATATCTCCTTGTCTCACCCTCTCTAAGGCGCCTGCCTCCTGTTTCTCTGGGGGAAAACAAAAATAAAAGCAATGAGAAGAGATGTTTCCTAAGCTCCCAACAACCAGTCCTACCCATTCTGCTGCCTTCTCCTGCTGATCTGGAGGAACAACTTCCTGTGCTTCTATGTAAGGTGCCTCTTTCCACTTTTGCACTAGATCGTTTGCTCTCTGACTTACCCTGAGATATGCTCTCCTGTCTCTCCGATAGTTCCTTCTCTCCTCAGTCAATCTAACCATCCATCATTTCAGCCCACCAGAGTATGGAAACTCTGTTTCTTCTCACACAGCAGCATCCAAGTCCCTACAGTGACTACAAGACTCGACATGATTCAGCCTCAGTACTTGCATGACCTTAGCTCCTCCTCCATCTTCACTCCTTTTCCCCTGTACTCCAGCCATGCACACAGCATAGCACACTTCTACCTCAGGGCCTTTGTACTTATTTCTTCTGCTCTGACCTATCTTCCCCAAGGTATCTACACAACTCACCCCTGACCTCTCTTCTTTGTTCCCATGTTGCTAGTGCGATGTTCCCTACACCTGTGTAAAATCCCCACTGTTGTTCTGCCATTCACTATCTCTCTTGCCAGCTGTTTTTTCTCTACAGCCTTTGCCATTATTTGAAACAGCACTTGGTTTATTTATTTACATAATGTATAGTCTGTGCTCCTACACCCTACTAGAATATAAGTTCCATGAGGGCAGGATTTTGTATTAATGCATAGCTTCTTTTGGGGTTTTATCCCCAAAATGTGGAGCAAAATCTGGCACATACAGGGTCTCACTAACTGCTGAATGAACTGAATGCATGCAACACATAGCTAGTCTTTTTAGAATCACGGGAAGGAACATTTCAGGCAGATGTCATAGCTCATAAAATATCCCAATAAAGGGGAAAAGCTTTGTGTGTTTGAAGAAACCAAAGGTCAGTGTGGCTAGAGCAAAGTGGGAAAAGAGAAGAGTGGTCCAAGATTCTTCCTCCTAAAGAACAAAGTCAGTTGACAACTACCTTTCCTTGCCCCAAGCATTGCCTGCTATATCCTGATGCTTTCTCCCTCTGCTGGACGGGACCTCCCATTATTCATTACTGAATGAACTACACATTTCAATTACAGCACTTCTGAAACACAATACATTCTACTACATAATGCAGGATAGAATTAAACTTACAGAATCTGCTTAGGACCTCAGCATCATTTGGGCCCTTGAGAAACACTCTCTCCTTGGTCATTTTTGACTCTCTGCCTCATCCCAGTTTTTTGAGGATCCACCTTTTGTTGAGGATAAGTCCTTCCACAATAACACAGCCACTCTTATTTTCTTTAGTAAACTTTACCCTACAGAGGTGACTGTTGGGCCTTCCATCTTTCTAACTGCAAAATCAGACTGCATTTTTATATACAAAATTGATGATTCCTCCCAAATAGAGGGGTAAGTCGAACATAATTTGAATTCACTGGAACTTCTTGTCAAGAACTATAAATGGTTTGAGATTCTCTCCTTCTTGCAATCCGACAACTTAGCTGGCCACCATTTCATGAAGGTAGGTAGAAGGCATTAGGTTCCTTGTTAGAGATAAAGGATGGTTTATTACTCAAAGCAATAGCCTAGCCAGAATAACAGTAATTTTTTTCTGGTTTCATAAATGCCAATTCTTAGGCAGCAACACAAAGAGGGCCCCATGACACCTGCATGTGAGTGTGCTGCATTATAGAAGAGGAAACCTGAGCTTTGGGAACCCACATTTTTTATAATTGACAGTAAGCATGTTTGCCCTTTGATCCACAGGGGGGAAAACACCTTTATTATACCAGACAGCAAATATGTCTGTCCTTTGCTCTAGAGAGAAACTATCTTCCATGGCTGTTTTCTGGACAAACATCCTCTAAAAGACAAACCAAAACAAAGAAAGTCACAAGATACAGATAAATGTAAGAATCCTGTGATGGGTTATCTCCCAACATCTACCCCTTGTTTCTCTACCATCCTGGATTCTGATGAATTTTCCTTGAGTATGCCACTCTAATAACCACTCTAATTATTCTGACAGAAAGAGGTTGGAACCCATACTTTCAATTTGTCTTATGTAGTACTTAATTGAGGCTATTACCAACAAGACTCCAAGCAGCAGTAGTGACCTCAATTATGGCTCCTGGGATCCCAGGCCTAACCAGCTAAACAAATCCCATAAACCATCAGTTTCTGTATCGACCTTTTCACTTGACCCAAGGCATTAATCCACGTGTAGCAGGATGTATTAGCATTTGCACAGACCCTGCCTTGGCTTGCAAGCAGAAAATATAGGGCAATGGTATCATCCATAACAACCCTGGCCAGTGAGCTGAAACTGATTTGATTGTCTTCCAGGGCAAAGTTGGCACCACTGATCACTTGAGCTAAAATCAGGGACAAATTTTGTATCACCATTTCTAATTGAAGGACTTCCAATGCACAGATAACTGCCCACAGGTTGCACATAAAAAAATGTGTCAGTTACCCCTCCAGGAAGCTCTTTGGATAAACCAAAGACAGCCTCATTTTGGAGGGATCCTTGAGGTCATCTGAGAGGTTTCTTATGACCACCCTAAGGTATGAGTCACCGTGTTTTCAAGGAGAGAGTAACAAATGCGTGGCTTCACACAAGAAGCACAGTTCTTGTGAGGACACGGAGTCCCTGGAAGGAAGGCACTGTTCACATTTGTTGGAGTGGCCCAAGTAGCACCTACATCAGTTTTTGGGCAAAGGTCCCAGGGCCTCCAGTGTGGCTGCCCAAACGGCTGGTGAGCCTTGGCATTTCCAGATCAGTTTGCATAATGCAGTCAATCCTTATTCTGGAGGGACTGCATGACGCCAGCCCGTCCAATCTGCCCTTTATGTTAATGAGAGGCATTTGTCTACCCCCCAGAATGCCACAGGGTCAGATGATCAAACTCAAACAGCCACAGTGGAACCTAAATTAAATCAAGAGTGGTGAAGCACCACCACCTGACTGCTTAGTGTAGGCTTCCAAGAATGGGTTTGTGCAGTACCCCAAACAATGTGGCCTCACCTTCAGGTAAGCTGTTTGTTCAGCTTCCGGCAGGAGTCCCAGGTCTGGCTTGCATGGTGGCCTCTGCATCAGAAATACAGGGTCCTTTCCTCTGTATCCAGTCTATGTCGGTGGATATGTTAGCAGGCCTGATGCCATGATGGATTCAGGCAGCCAAGGTGACATCCTGGGTGGTGCAAGCTCAATCAGCTGCTCACTTCCAGGTGGTCTTATCAGAAAACAGACTCATATGGTGTATCTACATGAGTGGTCCACATGTTTTGATTAACAGCTGTGAATTATTTTCACAGTTCTTGATCCCAAAGAGGACATATTGAATCTGTCGGTCTGTGGTTTTCCAAGTGGCATGCCAAACAGCTGGGCCACTGGGAACAGCCTAAGAGTCAGTAAAAAATGTAACAAAGTTCACCAAGGACTATACTTGCCAGATCAAAGAGAATGGCCTTGAGCTGTGCCCACTTACTAGAGAGAACCACGTTCATTTTCTGCATAGCTGCCACTGAGATTCAACAGCCCCAGCAGCCTTGCTGATATTGTTGTAATTCAACTCAGCCAAACCATCAGTGAACCAGCCATAGGCATTTAGGGGACCACTGTGGACTCAAGGCTCCACTGAGATAGCAGCTTAGCCTCAGGTGACAGAAAAGGAGATAAAGAATCTACCAAAAAGATAGTTACTATGTTTTATGTAAAGTTGCTGCCAGGATGCTAAGAAAGTGCTGAGGCCAGGCTGGTGGCATTCATAAATATGCTGTTTCCTTTTGCCAGCCAAGGCTTGTTGGGCCCTTCCCAACTTGTCATCGATTCTGAATTGACCCTCCCACCGCCAAATGACAATATCAGTTCAGCAAGTCACAAGACCTCTGTAGGTCATGTTTTTTATGTCAACAAGAGCCAGAAGCTGCTTTATAAAGGGCGTTATAATTTGCTACTTTGAGCCTCTGGTAGAGAAGCAGTTTCCATTCAGCATACCTACTGGGGTCAGGACTTATCCTCTCCCTGGCTGCACTGTCTGTCTCAAGGAGTGGACAAGTCCAGACCCTAGTGGGCACCTCTGAATGGAGGCAGCTTCTCTTTATCAGAGGCACAAAGTAGCGAATCATTGGTCACTCAGGATGGATGTTAAGGCTGTGGGTTCCCAGAACGGAAAGCATATTTCAGTTTACTGAACACCTTTCAGTGGAGACTGTTGGTTTGGGCCCTATTCAAATTATGCTTTTTGGATAAGCCAATGCAAAAGATAAGCAGATCGCCCAAGAGAGGTACATTCCATCTCCAGTTCTTAAAGAGCCCAACAATGTGGCATCTTTTTGGTTTTTTTTTTTTTTTTTTTTTTTTTGACTTTAAGGTCTGACGAGACAGCAGTCTTCCTTGACTGCCAGAGGGACTCAGCATTGTGAATCCACCCACATTGTTCCATGAAAAACTTTACTTGGCAAGCAGCTCTTTTGCAGTTTTTCAGAATTTATCAGTTACTCCCGCTAGAGAAAAAACCAATAAAACTGATAAAACCAGTCAGGGCCATTGAGGATGAATATTCTGACTTGGTAACATACACATAAGAAAAACTTTGGAAATTAAAGAACAGAAACACTTGTGCTAAATCCTCACCTGCTCCTTGGTGACAAATTGCAGGGAAGTTTAAGCAACACCCAGGGAGTACGGCAGCCATACATTGGAGACCTTCCCACGTGAATGAGAACTGATCCGGATGCCTTGGTGCTGGGCCTATGGCAAAATAGGTTTCAGCAGCGTCTAAGACAACACACCAAGTGCTGTCAATCTGTGTAATGAATTCAATCACCTTTACAATGTCTGCAACTGCTGACGCGTTTGGAGCAATCACTGAATTCAAGTTGATTACTCCTGGGAAACTCCAGTCCTGTTAAGTTTTTTCCACTGACTGTATAAAGCTGTTGTATTGGGCTAATGCATCTCTTGCTATTCTTTCTACCTCTAAGTCCTTCAACAAGGCTATGATCTTCCTTTCCCCCAAGATGCTGTATGATTTCTGATAGAACACCTAGGAGAGGAAAAAAACATAAGGTATGGAGCTATTTCTGTGTCCCACTAGGAGTTCTCTACGTGTGGCTCTTCTCAGTCAAAAAAATTGTCTCTGGCAGTATGGGACAAAGAAGTACAATCATATGACACACCCA
>NW_012103454.1:1739913-1745083 GCF_000951045.1 Mandrillus leucophaeus
TTGTACCACAGGTCAACACAAAGAGGGTCAGATGGCCCCTGCACATTCAGTAGGTTGCACTACAGGAGAGGACCCTGAGAGTTTTGGGAACTCCAGTTGTTTATAACGGGCAGCAAGCACGTCCAAGGGGATATACTCCTCTATCTTCCAAGGTTATAAGCAAACATCCTTTGCTACAGAGGAGACACTACCTCTATGTCCATAGCTGCTCCTTGAATGGATAGTCCAGAACACAGGGAAATCAGTGCCACGCTCCCAAAACTTAGAGAAACAGAAAAGATTCATGGCAAATTAGCTCTTTGTAGCTTTCTTCTGACACCACCACTTGACAACATCGTAGATGACATTTTCTCTTAGGGTGAGCACAGTAGCTCTTGCCTGTAATCCCAGCACTTTGGGAGGCCAAGGTGGGCAGATCGCTTGAGCCCAGGAGTTTGAGACCAGCCTGGGCAACATGGCGAAATCCCGTCTCTTCTAAAAATACAAAAATTAGCCAGGTGTGGTGGTGTGCGCCTGTAATCCCAGCTACTCGGGAGGCTGAGGCAGGAGAATTGCTTGAACCTGGGAGGCAGAGGTTGCAGTGAGCCGAGATCGCGCCACTGCACTCCAGCCTGGGTGACAGAGTGAGAATCCATCTCAAAAAGAGAGGGGAGGGGAAGGGAAGGAAAGGGGGGGGGGGGGGGGAGGGGAGGGGAGGGAAAGGCATTTTCTCCTAGGGATGAACAGATTTCAGAGCAATACTGATTTTATGACTACTTATCCCCAGCCTGTACTATCTGCTCACCTGTCAGCCTGCTCTGCAGAATGTAGAAATATAAAAGCCTTCTTAGTATTTTATGCACACTGAGACATTCATGGCACAGCTATAGTAACACCCTTTTTCAAACACAAGAAACATACCACTTGTTCTTAACCTGCTACAGTTTTCATTGTCTTCTATTGGTCTCCCTCCACACCCTAAGATTCTACAGAATGCTTCTTCTGAAAACTCCAAGCAATACGGCTAGAGACTTTTCTGGTCACTTAATCATCTATACAACAAACATTTATTGAGCTCTTATGACATGCCTGCACTGTTTTAGCTGTTATAGGAAAGGGGTCCCGATCCAGACCCCCAGGGACAGTTCTGGAACTCACACAAGAAACAATTCAGGGTGAGTTTGTAAAGTGAAAGCAAGTTTATTAAGAAAGTAAAAGAATAAAAGAATGGCTACTCAATAGACAGAATACTCCCAAGGGCTGCTGGTCGCCCATTTTTAGGGTTATTTCTTGATTATATGCTAAACAAGGGGTGGATTATGCATGCCTCTCCTTTTTAGACCATATACTTTAACTTCCTGATGTTGCCATGGCATTTGTAAACTGTTGTGGCACTGATGGGAGTGTAGCAGTAGGGACGACTAGAAGTCACTCTCATCGCCATCTTGGTTTTGGTGGGTTTTGACCGGCTTCTTTACTGCAACCTGTTTTATCAGGAAGGTCTTTGTGACCTGTACTTTGTGCCAACCTCTTATCTTATCCTATGACTTTGACTGCCTTACCTGTCTGGGAATGCAGCCCAGTAGGTCTCAGCCTTGTTTTACTCAGTCGCTATTCAAGATGGAGTTACTCTGATTCAAACGCCTGTAACATAGCCACTGAGGAAAAACAAAACAAAACAAAACAAAAAACCTGTGAAAACTGGCAAAAGTCTTATTTTCATGGAGCATGCATTTTATGGGGCCGGGGGAAGACTGAGATAAACAAGTAACTAACTAAATAAATAAAGAGCTAAGTGTAACGGAGAAAAATAAGGTAAGGAAGATAGAGGAACTTAATTGGCGTCCTGTTGCTATTTTGCAAGATGGTCAGGGATGCCACCTAAGATAGGGTGATGTTTGAGCAAGACCTAAGGTAGCTGAGAGTGACTCATGTCACTGGTTAGCCCGGGCAGAGACAACAGCAAGTGAAAGACCTTAGGTCCTGAGCTTCCTGGGCATTTTTGAGTCACACATAGAGATTGTGTGGCTGGAGCAGAATAAGGACTGTGTCATGTGCTAAGAAATGCAATCAGGGGTCAGGCACGGTGGCTCACACAAGTAATCCCAGCACTACGGGAGGCCGAGGCAGGCGGATCATGAGGTCAGGAGATTGAAACTATCCTGGCCAACATGGTGAAACCCCATCTGTACAAAAATTTAAAAAATTAGCTGGGCATGGTGGCTTATGCCTGTAGTCCCAGCTACTTGGGAGGCTGAGGGAGGAGAATGGCATGAACCTGGGAGGCGGAGCTTGCAGTGAGCTGAGATTGCACCACTGCACTCCAGTTTGGGTGACAGAGCGAGACTCGGTCTCAAAAAATAAAAATAAAAAAGGAAATGCAATCAGGGAGGTGGCAGGCGGTATCATTAGTAAGATTCTAAGCCATTGTCAAGATTCTTGAATCTTATTCCGAGTAAAAAGTAAAGTCCGTTGAGGGTTTCGAGCAGACAAAAGGCTGCTCAGACTAATATTTTAAAGGGATTATTGTGACGGTTGTAAGGTGATAAACATGGTATAGGGATGGCAGTGGAACAGGAGACAAAACATGGAAGCAGGAAATCAGGAGGGATTTTATTAAACCAGGTGACAGGTGAGGGTGGCTTGAATGCGGAAGGAGGCAGAGCGGCACTCAAAATAGGTGGAAAAGTAGAGGGTTTGGATATGAGGAAAAAAAGGAGGAATCACGGATGACGGCAAGGTTTGTTTGTTTTTCTTTCTGAGCAACTGCTTGAAAAGAGTTTTCACATAACTTAAACTGACCTCGGGATGATTCCTAGAAATGAGGTAGAGTGGGACGAGGAAACAGGAATTTGGTTTTATTTATTTTTTTGAGACAGATTTTTGCCTTTGTCGCCCAGGTTGGACTGCAGTGGTGGGATCTCGGTTCACGGCAACTTCCGCCTCCAGAGCTCAAGCGATTTTCGTGCCTCAGCCTCCTGAGTAGTTGGGGCTACAGGCACAACACCATGCCTGGCTAACTTTTGTTCTTTTACTAGAGATTAAATTTCACCATGTTGACCAGGATGGTCTCGAACTCCTGACCTCAGGGGATCCACCCACCTCAGCCTCCCAAAGTGCTGGGACTACAGGAGTGAGCCACCACACCCGGCCAGGAATTTCGTTTTAGACATGCTAATTTTGAAATGTCTAGTTGATACTCGAATGGGACTATCCAGTACACAGTGTGTATGGGAATCTGGAGATCAGAGGAGAGGTCCAGGCAGGAGACAGAAATTTGGGAATTGTCAGTCTATATATGTATTAAAAGCCATGGAAAGTAGACGAGATCACCTCGGAAAATTGTGTAGATACAGGTATGGACAGACAGACCTCAGGGGACATTTAACTCTGAGCACTTGGCAGATGAGGAGCCGTCAGCTGCAGAGACTAAGAGGCTCGGCAATGAAGCCGGAGAACTAAAAGGCAAAGGCGTCCTGGAAGCCAAGCGAAATAAATGTTTTGAAAAGGAGAAGATCATCAGCTAAATCAGATGCTGCTGCTAAGTCGGGTGACGTGAGGGCTGAGTGCTGCTCATTGGATCTGGGACTGTGAAGATTCTTGCCCACCTTATCAAGAGCGAGCGCAGTAAAGTGGCTCAGCTGGAGTTAGTTCGAGAAACAACGCAAGAGTATTTGGAAGTAGGGAACTTACACAACTCCTGAAAAAATTGAAAAAAAAATGTTCAGTTAAGATGCAAAGGGGCTGGGCACGGTGGCTCACGCCTGTACAATGCCAGCACTTTGGGAGGCCGAGGTGGGCGGATCAGGGCAACGTGGCAAAACCCCATCTCTACAAAAAAAAATAAAAATTAGGCGGGTGTGGTGCTGTGCTACTGTAGTCCCAGCTACTCAGGAGGCTGAGGTACGAGGATTGCTGGGGACCAGAAGGTGGAGGCTGCAGTGAGTCAGGATAGTGCCACTGCACTCCAGCCTAGGTAAGAGCAAGACCCTGTCTCAAAAAAAAAAAAACAAAAAAAAACAAAAAAAAGCAAAGGAATGAGACAGTAACTGGATGATTACAAGGGGTCAAGGGATTTAATATATATATATATATGTACATATTTTTGCTGTTAAAAATGATACAAGACAGGTGTCATGTAATAATGCAGGGAGGGAGGCAGAATTTCTGGGGCAGTGTCCTGGAAAGGTGAGAGGGGTGGGATCCAGAGCTCCGGTGGGGCATCTAACTCTAGGGTTTCTCACTCTCCTAATAGACTGAAAATGAACAACTGTTCTCATTTTCATGGGTCACAGTCAGGTGTTCCTGATAGTAAAGTTAGAATTATTCTAACCTGGTACAAAAAAGGACATAGTCTGCTTCTGTTCTGCTAGGAAATCCCTTTCCTTTGATGAAAATTACCTCCAATGCCACATGAGGTGTTGGTGTCTTTTAAAGACCCAGTGCTTGAGCGATATTTAAAAATCATTATTCACATGTTCAGAATCTAACCTGAAGGCCCCAGGAATGGAGAAGGAAAACTCACTGGTGAGAAAGGAGGTCAGACAAAGGAAGTAAGCAACATCAAAAGCGCTCACCACATTCACAAGTTTCAAACGCACAATTTTGCAAGGGTTCATTTTAAGTACTTTTGCCTGTTCGAGTTTTGTTCCTGATGTGAGGGGAATAAGAGACTCAAATAAATATAAATATTCACATTGAAGTGCATGATTTAAAAAGTCATATTAAGTCTAGCTGATGAGATCTCAAAAATATGGAACAGGGATCATTTATTACCTGTAAATACCATCTGGCAGACTGGTATATACTCATTAATACACAATCTCCTAAATTAAGATGCAGAAAAGTCCACCGCAAAGTTGCCTGAAAATGAAGATGGGAGAAAATGTAACTCTATCCCCCAGAGACCAATAAAAATCATAACTACAGTTATTCCTGACAGTTCACAAGACGGTGTTCAACTCCCAGCTAACCACAAAGACAGGCATTTGGTGAAGATATTCAATCAATCTCACTATCCCAAGCCCTTCAGTATTTCTGAGACCCGCTGGATTTCTAAACATTTCATGGATACATCTTTACTATTTTGCTTGGAGCTTAAATCCTGAAAGCGTTTTTGGGAGATTGGTGGTATAGAGTTGAGGGGCTGTAACAGGAACAGTTTAAAGACTGCATCAATGTGTGGGGTGGC
>NW_012103454.1:1745133-1747829 GCF_000951045.1 Mandrillus leucophaeus
TTTTGCTTGGAGCTTAAATCCTGAAAGCGTTTTTGGGAGATTGGTGGTATAGAGTTGAGGGGCTGTAACAGGAACAGTTTAAAGACTGCATCAATGTGTGGGGTGGCTGAGAGCATGTTTGTTGAAGCTGTCATATTTGTGTGATGAAGGAGTTTCACAAATTATCTTGGAGAAGTCACTGGGCTTCACTGCTATTTTTATTAAAACCTTTTCATTAGTAGCCTTGAGAAAAAAAAAAAAAAGAGAAATACAAAATGACATGTCCATTTTGGTATCTTGTGTTTTTTCGTAAATATGATGGCTCAGTGTCTATAGATGGCTGAGTAAATTGGAGGCAGTATATGACAGGCAACTTGATCAAACACCCAGAGAAGCATAAGGATAAAAGCACCATGAGGGTTGTGAGAGAGCTGTGCGGGGCTGGGTGTGGCAGTCCATGCAGAACGTACCCTCGCTGTGCTCAGAGGGGTTCTAGAGCCAAAAGAGAACCTCCTGACACCATGGGATGAGTTTTTTCTCATTTAGATGCTCTTGTAGCCGGGTATAAATGGGCAACGCACTTCAAGAAATTAAGTAAGCAAGGATCCTGAAGGCTATAGTGGGGATTTTGAAATGGGAAAGAGGACTCAGAAATCATGGGGAAAAGACATGAACAGCTGCAATTAGATTTGCTTTTAGTCTCTTAGTTCTTCCTCTCAGGTCCCAAAGGCTTCACTTCTGATCAGCTGTTCTTCGAGAAGAACCTCCGGCAATACTTGCATGGGAGAGAGTGTGGAGCTGGGAAGCTGCAGTGCTGTTAAACGTGACTCTTGTTCTGTTCGTGCGCTTTTGAAGACACACCACATAAGAGTAGAAGGAGGGATGACTGAGACTTTGGTTTTGGAAGATGATTCATTAAACATATTTTAATCCTCAATGGAGAGTGGTGCTGTAAGAGTCACTGGGTGAAATCCCACCCCATTATGGGTATGAAGAGCCCTAAATAATTATCAGGTAATTAACACGCCTTCTTTCTTGTCTAAACATGAGATCTTAATAAATGTTTTACTTGTCCATGGTGCTTAAGTAAATTACACTGAGATCGAGCTACTCCTGAAAGATTAATTATGAAAATTGTATATAGGAAGAAATATAAAAAATTGCAAAATTTCTTTTCTTTTTTGAGACAGAGTCTTGCACTGTCGCCGGGCTGCAGTGCAGCAGTGTGATCCCGGCTCACTGCAACCTCTGCCTCCTGGGTTCAAGCGATTCTCCTGCCTCGGCTTCCCGACTAGCTAGTATTACAGGTGCACATCACCAGGCCCAGCTAATTTTTTGTATCCTCATTTTTCCTCATTTTCCTCATTCATAATTCATCTATTGAATAAACAAACACAGGGTTAATTACTTTTTTTTGTCCAGAAATATGTCCCTACTGGTCATATAATCCATCTGTGGCCAGTCTAAGGATCATTAATCAGATAAATGACAAAATTCGTATGTAACTCAAATGAAGCTTATCTTCTCAAAAGAAAAGCCATGTGTGTCATCAAGTACCCAGAATGTGGCTAAATGTAGCAGAAAATCACTAATTGCATTCATACTCGGTCATTCCAGCAGAAAAATTTTCTTTAAAAAATCAAGAAGCATATGCAATTAGTAGGTGTATACTATGTCACCTGCAATAATTGCTGCATAAAAAGCACTTACTTCAGGTAAATGTGTGATTCAGTAAACAACTTATGGTAATACCAGCTGAAAGAAGACAGAGAATTAAATATAAGACCAAGGTCACTGTTGATGTTCGCTCCTCTCTTCTAAAAGTTTACCTTCTTAAGGTTAGTTACCTTCTTAAGGTTGGTTACTTTCTTAAGGTTGGTCATCATAACCAGGGCACTAAGTGAACAGTGAGCGGTGAGTCATTTCTAAATTTCCTAAAACGTGCTTTATTAAAACAAATAGAATTTGTCTCTCGGGCAATGCAATTTTGTGGCAGTTTTTCATCATACTTTCCAAGGAAAAAAAAGTAAAGCCTAATATTGCATTGAAATGCACAAATATATCTTAGTAAATGTAGTACTATCATCCCAATTAGACAGACAAGCATACATGTGACAAAAATCAATCACTTCTTTCAACATGCACTAGAACTTCTGAAATCAAAACATTTCCAATTAAAGATGAGAAAGGTCACAGTAAGCAAGGAGATCTAAAGAATTTAATATGACAACAAAATATATTTTTCTTACGTAAGGGTGAAATACAAACAAGCAGGAAATTTCAGTAGCATAAAAGGTTAAATAGATTTTTAATTTTTATGTTATATTTTACTTTAAGTTCTGAGATACATTGCTGAATGTGCAGGTTTGTTACATGGGTATACATGTGCCATGGTGGTTTGCTGCACCTATCAACATGTCATCTAGGTTTTAAGCCCTGCATGCATTAGATATTTGTCCTGATGCTCTCCCTCCCCCTTTTCCTCCACCCACTGACAGGCCCTGGTGATGTTCCCCTCCCTGTGTCCGTGTTGTTCAGCTCCTACTTACGAGTGAGAACATGCATTGTTTGGTTTTCTGTTCCTGTGTTAGTTTGCTGAGAATAATGGCTTCCAGTTTCATCTGTATCCCTGCAAAGGACACGAACTCATTCTTTTTTATGGCTGCATAGTATTCCATGGTGTATATGTGCCACATTTTCTTTATCCAGTCTATCAT
>NW_012103454.1:1747884-1755507 GCF_000951045.1 Mandrillus leucophaeus
GTACATATTTTTGCTGTTAAAAATGATACAAGACAGGTGTCATGTAATAATGCAGGGAGGGAGGCAGAATTTCTGGGGCAGTGTCCTGGAAAGGTGAGAGGGGTGGGATCCAGAGCTCCGGTGGGGCATCTAACTCTAGGGTTTCTCACTCTCCTAATAGACTGAAAATGAACAACTGTTCTCATTTTCATGGGTCACAGTCAGGTGTTCCTGATAGTAAAGTTAGAATTATTCTAACCTGGTACAAAAAAGGACATAGTCTGCTTCTGTTCTGCTAGGAAATCCCTTTCCTTTGATGAAAATTACCTCCAATGCCACATGAGGTGTTGGTGTCTTTTAAAGACCCAGTGCTTGAGCGATATTTAAAAATCGTTATTCACATGTTCAGAATCTAACCTGAAGGGCCCAGGAATGGAGAAGGAAAACTCACTGGTGAGAAAGGAGGTCAGACAAAGGAAGTAAGCAACATCAAAAGCGCTCGCCACATTCACAAGTTTGAAACGCACAATTTTGCAAGGGTTCATTTTAAGTACTTTTGCCTGTTCGAGTTTTGTTCCTGATGTAAGGGGAATAAGAGACTCAAATAAATATAAATATTCACATTGAAGTGCATGATTTAAAAAGTCATATTAAGTCTAGCTGATGAGATCTCAAAAATATGGAATAGGGATCATTTATTACCTGTAAATACCATCTGGCAGACTGGTATATACTCATTAATACACAATCTCCTAAATTAAGATGCAGAAAAGTCCACCGCAAAGTTGCCTGAAAATGAAGATGGGAGAAAATGTAACTCTATCCCCCAGAGACCAATAAAAATCATAACTACAGTTATTCCTGACAGTTCACAAGACGGTGTTCAACTCCCAGCTAACCACAAAGACAGGCATTTGGTGAAGATATTCAATCAATCTCATTATCCCAAGCCCTTCAGTATTTCTGAGACCCGCTGGATTTCTAAACATTTCATGGATACATCTTTACTGTTTTGCTTGGAGCTTAAATCCTGAAAGCGTTTTTGGGAGATTGGTGGTATAGAGTTGAGGGGCTGTAACAGGAACAGTTTAAAGACTGCATCAATGTGTGGGGTGGCCGAGAGCATGTTTGTTGAAACTGTCATATTTGTGTGATGAAGGAGTTTCACAAATTATCTTGGAGAAGTCACTGGGCTCCATTGCTATTTTTGTTAAAACCTTTTCATTAGTCGCCTTGAGAAAAAAAAAAAAAGAGAGAGCGAAATACAAAATGACATGTCCATTTTGGTATCTTGTGTTTTTTCGTAAATATGATGGCTCAGTGTCTATAGATGGCTGGATAAATTGGGGGCAGTATATGGCAGGCAACTTGATCAAACACCCAGAGAAGCATAAGGATAAAAGCACTGTGAGGGTTATGAGAGAGCTCTGCGGGGCTGGGTGTGGCAGTCCATGCAGAACGTACCCTTGCTGTGCTCAGAGGGGTTCTAGAGCCACAAGAGAACCCCAAGAAATTGAGTAAACAAGGATCCTGAAGGCTAGAGTGGGGATTTTGAAATGGGAAAGGGGACTCAGAAACCATGGGGAAAAGACATGAACAGCTGCAATTAGATTTGCTTTTAGTCTCTTAGCTCTTCCTCTCAGGTCCCAAAGGCTTCACTTCTGATCAGCTGTTCTTCGAGAAGAATCTCGGGCAGTACTTGCATGGGAGAGCGTGTGGAGCTGGGAAGCTGCAGTGCTGTTAAACGTGACTCTTGTTCTGTTCGTGCGCTTTTGAAGACACACCACGTAAGAGTAGAAGGAGGGATGACTGAGACTTTGGTTTTGGAAGATGATTCATTAAACATATTTTAATCCGCAATAGAGAGTGGTGCTGTAAGAGTCACTGGGTGAAATCCCACCCCATTATGGGTATGAAAAGCCCTAAATAATTATCAGGTAATTAACACGCCTTCTTTCTTGTCTAAACATGAGATCTTAATAAATGTTTTACTTGTCCACGGTGCTTAAGTAAATTACACTGAGATTGAGCTACTCCTGAAAGATTAATTATGAAAATTGTATATAGGAAGAAATATAAAAAATTGCAAAATTTCTTTTCTTTTTTGAGACAGAGTCTTGCGCTGTCGCCGGGCTGCAGTGCAGCAGTGTGATCCCGGCTCACTGCAACCTCTGCCTCCTGGGTTCAAGCGATTCTCCTGCCTCGGCTTCCTGACTAGCTAGTATTACAGGTGCACATCACCAGGCCCAGCTAATTTTTTGTATCCTCATTTTTCCTCATGCTGGACATGGCTATAATTCATCTATTGAATAAACAAACACAGGGTTAATTACTTTTTTTTTGTCCAGAAATATGTCCCTACTGGTCATATAATCCATCTGTGGCCAGTCTAAGGATCATTAATCAGATAAAAGACAAAATTTGTATGTAACTCAAATGAAGCTTATCTTCTCAAAAGAAAAGCCATTTGTGTCATCAAGTACCCAGAATGTGGCTAAATGTAGCAGAAAATCACTAATTGCATTCATACTCGGTGTTCATTCCAGCAGAAAAATTTTCTTTAAAAAATCAAGAAGCATATGCAATTAGTAGGTGTATACTATGTCACCTGCAATAATTGTTGCATAAAAAGCACTTATTTTAGGTAAATGTGTGATTCAGTAAACAACTTATGGTAATACCAGCTGAAAGAAGACAGAGAATTAAATATAAGACCAAGGTCAGTGTTGATGTTCACTCCTCTCTTCTAAAAGTTTACCTTCTTAAGGTTAGTTACCTTTCTAAGGTTGGTTACCTTCTTAAGGTTGGTCATCATAACCAATGCACTAAGTGAACAGCAAGGGGTGAGTCATTTCCAAATTTCCTAAAATGTGCTTTATTAAACCAAATAGAATTTATCTTTCGGGCAATGCAATTTTGTGGCAATTTTTCATCATACTTTCCAAGGAAAAAAAAAAGTAAAGCCTAATATTGCATTGAAATGCACAAATATATCTGAGTAAATGTAGTACTATCATCCTAATTAGACAGACAAGCATACATGTGACAAAAATCAATCACTTCTTTCAACATGCACTAGAACTTCTGAAATCAAAACATTTCAAATTGAAGATGAGAAAGGTCACAGTAAGCAAGGAGACCTAAAGAATTTAATATAACAATAAAATACATTTTTCTTATGTAAGGGTGAAATACAAACAAGCAGGAAATTTCAGTAGCATAAAAGGTTAAATAGATTTTTAATTTTTATGTTATATTTTACCTTAAGTTCTGGGATACATTGCTGAATATGCAGGTTTGTTACATGGTTATACATGTGCCATGGTGGTTTGCTGTACCTATTAACCTGTCATCTAGGTTTTAAGCCCTGCATGCATTAGATATTTGTCCTAATGCTCTCCCTCCCCCTTTTCCCCCACCCACTGACAGGCCCTGGTGATGTTCCCCTCTCTGTGTCCGTGTTGTTCAGCTCCTACTTATGAGTGAGAACATGCATTGTTTGGTTTTCTGTTCCTGTGTTAGTTTGCTGAGAATAATGGCTTCCAGTTTCATCCATAACCCTGCAAAGGACATGAACTCATTCTTTTTTATGGCTGCATAGTATTCCATGGTATATATGTGCCACATTTTCTTTATCCAGTCTATCACTGATGGGCATTTGAGTTGGTTCCAAGTCTTTGCTATTGTAAATAGTGCTGCAATAAACATAAGTGTGCATGTGTCTTTATAGTAGCATGATTTATAATCCTTTGGATATATATTCAGTAATGGGATTGCTGGGTCAAATGATATTTCTCATTCTAGATCCTTGAGGAATTACCACACTATCTTCCACAGTGGTTGAACTAATGTGTACTCCCACCAACAGCGTAAAAGTGTTCCTGTTTCTCCACATCCTCTCCAGCATCTGTTGTTTCCTGACTTTTTAATGATCGCCATTCTAACTGGTATGAGATGGTTAAATAGATTTTTTAAAATGTTTACACTGTTTACTCTGCTTATAGTTTCTTTTGCTGTGCAGAAGCTCTTTAGTTTCATTATATCCTACTTGTCAATTTTTGTTTTATTTACAATTGCTTTTGAGAACTGAGTCATAAATTATTTCTTAAGGCTGATGTCCTGACTGGTGTTTTTTTAGATTTTCTTCTAGGATTGTTATAGTTTGAGGTCTTACATCTAAATTTTTCATTCATCTTGAGATAAGTTTTGTACGTGGTGAGAGGTTGGGGTTATTCTTCTTCTTCTTCTGCATATGGCTAGCCATCTATTCCAACACCATTTATTGAATAGAGAGTACTTTCCTCACTGCTTGTTTTTGCTGATTCTGTCAAAGATCAGATGGCTATAGGTACACAGCTTTGTTACTGAGTTCTCTATTCTGTTCCATTTGTCTATGTGTCTGCCTTTGTACCAGTACCATGCGGTTTTGATTACTATAGCCTAATAGTATGCTTTGAAGTTGGGCAGTGTGATGCCTCCAACTTTGCTCTTTTTGCTTAGGATTGCTTTGGCTATGTTGATTCTTCTTTGGTTCTACGTGAATTTTAGAATAGTTTTTTTTTTTTTCTTCTAATTCTGTGAAGACTGACATTGGTAGTTTGATAGGAATGGTACTGAATTTGTAGATTGCTTTGGGCAGTATGGCCATTTTAACAATATTGATTCTTCCAGTCATGAGCATGGAATGTTTTTTATTTGTTTGTGACATCTGTAGTTTCTTTTGACAGTGTTTTGTAGTTCTCCTTGTAGAAATCTTTCCCCTCCTTGATTAGATGTATTCCTAGGTATTTTGTTTTTTGTGTGTGTGGCAATTGCAAATGAGAGTGTGTTCTTGATTTGGCTCTGAGCTTGAATGTTATTGGTGTATGGAAATGCTCTGATTTTCGTACACTGTTTTGTATCTGAAACTTTACTGAAGTTGTTTATCGAGTTCCAGGAGCCTTTTGGTGGAGTCTTCAGGGTTTTCTAGGGTATATAATCATTAAGTCTGCAAAGAGAGATAATTTGACTTCTTCTTTCCTATTAGGGTGCCTTTTATTTCTTTATCTTGCCTGATTACCTTGGCAAAGACTTCCAGTACTATGTTGTATAAACGTGGTTGAGAGTGGGTATCTTTGTCTTGCTGTAGTTCTTAGGAAAATGCATTCAGCTTTTGCCTGTTTGGTATGATGTTGGCTCTGAGTTTGTCATAAATGGATCTTATTATTTTGACGTATGTTCCTTTGATTCCTAGTTTGTTGATGGTTTATTATGAAAGGATGTTGGATTTTATCAAAAGCCCTTTCTGTGCCTATTGAGATGATCATGTGATTTTTGTTTTCAATTCTGTTTATGTGACAAATTTATTGATTTGCATGTGTTGAACCAACTTTGCACCCCAGGAATGAAGCCTACTTGATCACGGTGAATTAACTTTCTAATGTGCCACTGGATTCAGTTTGCTAGGATTTTTACATCTATTTTCATAATGGATATTAGCCTGTGGTTTTCCTTTTTCGTTGTGTCCTGTGAGATTTTTGTTTCAGGGTGAAGCTGGCTTGATAGAATGAGTTAGGGAGGACTCCGTCCTCCTAGATTTTTTTGGAATCGTTTCAGTAGAATTAGTACCAGCTGGTACTACCTAGAGGATCAAGGTATGTTTGAATTATGGTTTGAAATCACGTTTACATGTCAAATTTACAAAAAAAAAAAAAAATCAGTTCTGAGCTAGAAGTTGTACTACTGAAGTTCTCTGGTGTAATCATTCTCACCCATGTCATATCCCCTTCCTTAAAGTTGAGGACAGATGTTAGAAGTTCAACAAAGCTGAGCTGTCCTCAACTTTGGAGGTGAAGGTAAATTCCATGGCTAGATGAGCAGTTTTAGCACATAGCATCATTTGATGTGGAGTCAGTGTCATCATTTTTATGAGGATTCAGTCTTTTATAAACGACTTCAATAACATTCTGCTTATTTGCCATTTCACTCCCAGGTGGCAGGCTGGGGATTTTCTCATTGGCTAATGTGTACATCACATGGACTAAGTCAGGGACACCTTCCCCCTGCTTCTTTATGATTTCTTCTACTCTGCATTCCAGGTACTTGTCCAACTCTGCCTCCTTCTTCGCTGTTTCTGCTGATACTTTGGGTGCATTTGGAAAACAGATCAAAATCGCACTCATGTTGTCTCGACTTCCCTTGTATAAACAGGTGTCGACTACTTCATTGCAAACTTTCTCAGGATCATCAGTGACTTCAAGTCTGGATCTTAAAAAACCACAGAGCTCTTCATTTCTTATAACATCCCAGATATCATCACATGCAAGGTTAGTGAACTGATCATCTTCTTCAGGTCTTTCAATATCATGGACTTCAGGCTCTGGTGAGACAAGCTGCTCAGTAGGACCTTTCCCATGGATACATTTGTAATCAAAATCCCCAAGGGCTATCGATACAGCCAGAGAGCCTTTCACATGCTGAGTCATTACAGAGCCACCTGCATTCTGAATTCATTCTTTTTCCAGCAGATTTGCAATTTGTGAAGAAATGAACTTTCTGTTCCTACAAAGTAAACCTCTACAGTCTCTACAGTTAGTGAAATAAGCATGTTGGGGAGAAAGTAAGACACTTACAGCTGTTGACCCACTTCTATCTGCACCATCTTTCTTCTCTGACATAACTCTCATGTGCTCATCAATCTCCAGGAAACCTGTTCTGATTCCATTCTTTACATTTTCCACAGAAGGGGCTCCTGCAGACCCTTTAAAACCCTGGTTATTGGCGATGTGATCTAACAAATGCTCACAGCAGTATTTGGCAACCTAAGAACCATGATGCCCGTCCTACACAGCAAAGAATGACCATGTTTCAAGTCTAGTTGGCAAAGCAATCACAGCCGTATGTGCATCCTCCATTTCAATACGCCAACCTTGCATGCTGCTTAGCTCATATCGCAACTCATTACCCCGCCCCTAGGCATTATGCTCTTCCATCTTTGTTTGTCTAAAAATGCTCCCATTATGTCATAATCCTCTAGGACTGTATTAAAAAGTCAAAAAACAACAAAAAAACCCTAAAAAGTAAAACAACAACAACAACAACAAAAAAAACAAGGCTGTGGAGGCAGGGAATGCTTATACATTGTTGGTGGGAATGTAAATTGATTCAGCCACTGTGGAAGGCAAAGAAATTAAAACTTTTAATGTCTCAAAGAACATAAAACAGAACTACCATTCGACCCAGAAATCCCACTACTGAGTATGTATCCAAAAGAAAACAAATCGTTCTACCAAGAAGACATATACTTTTATATTCATAACAGTGCTGTTTACTATAGCACCATAATCAACCTAGATGCCCATCCGTGGTGCATCGGATAAAGAAAATGTGGTACATATACATGTTGGTCTACTAAACACCATATAAAAGAACAAAAGTATGTCCTTTGCAGCAATTTGGATGCAGCTGGAGGCCATTATCCCAGGCAAATTAACACAGAAAGAGAAAAACAAATACTGTATGTTCTCACATATAAGTGGGAGCTAAACATTGAGAACTCATGAACATAAATATGGCAACAATAGACATTGGGGACTAACAGAATGTGGATAGAGGAGGGAAAGCAAGAGTTGCAAACCTAACTTTTGGATACTACGTTCTATATCT
>NW_012103454.1:1757272-1758331 GCF_000951045.1 Mandrillus leucophaeus
TAGTTATGTTGGTTTTTGCTGCTTTGGTGTTATACCTATTTGAGGTGGATACATTCCAAGTCCCCGTAGACACCTGAAACTGTAGATTGTATCTACTCCTATATATGTTGTTTTTCCTATACATACATACTTACAAGAAAGTCTAATTTATAAATTAGGCACAGTAAGAGATTAGCAGCAACAATAATAAAACGGAATAATTGTAACAATATGCTGTAATAAAAGTTTTATGAATGTATTTTCTGTCTCTCAAAATACCTGATTGTACTGTATTCACCTATTTTCAGTGACCAAGGGTAACCCAAACCATAGCAAATGCAACCATGGGTAAGAAGAACTGCTGTAACTATATTACTTAACAGTTCTCAACATTTGGCTTTCTTCTCACTTGGCAATGCCAGACTTCTCCTTGCCTTAAGGAAAACATTCAATCCTATATCCCTCCTATTTTTAAAAATCCTAATACTTTTCAAACTTTAATATGCATACAAATTACCTGGAGAAAACACCTTGTTAAACCTCCTAGTTAAAATGCAAATTCCAATTAAATAGTTCTGGAATAGACAGAGATTCTGAATTTCTTACGTGCTATATAATTCTATGCTGCTGGTTCAGGGATCACACTTTTGGTAGCAAGCCTTAAACAGTGGTTCTCATAGTGTGCCTTGGACCAGCAGCAGAAGCATCATCTGCAGACTTGGGGGACATGTACATTCTCAGGTCCCACCCCAGACCTATTGAATCAGAAATTTTGGAGGTGGGGCTCAGAAATCCACGTTGTAATAGGTCATTAAGGTGATTATGCTGCCCTTTGTAGCTAAAGAACCCCTGGCTTAGAGTATTGCATGTTAAAATATTTCCTCCATGCCAATTCATTATACACAAGATGTTGAATACTCTGGTGAAGAAAATCAAGGCTAGGAATGGTGGCTTCTGTCTATAATCTCTGCACTTTAGGAAGCTAAGGTGGGAGGATCACTTGAGCCCAGGAGTTTGAGAGCAGCCTGGGCAACATAGGTAGATGTTGTCTCTACAAATAATAAAAAACTTAGCTGGGTG
>NW_012103454.1:1766201-1787447 GCF_000951045.1 Mandrillus leucophaeus
TGGCTTCTCCATTTTTGACAATTGCTAGGCTCAGGTGTCAGTCAGTGTTAGCTTTGGCCTGCTGCCACCCAAGAAATTCTGCCTCATTCGGAGCTCTTTGTCACCCGGGTTACTAATTGTGCTTTCAGGGATTCTAAAGTTCATCAACCTATACCGGTTGTCTTTTTTTAAAAAAAGATAACATGTATTTATAGACTACAAACAAATTATACACATACACACATATAATTAAGATATATCTAATTATAGCTATTTTGTATAATATACAAAATAGTGCCCCTGTAGCTAAACCCAAGTTTGGCTGCTTACTGCTTGAAAGGCAAAACTCAAGAGACAAGGGTTGGTGGGAGGAAAAGCAGGTTTATTTAGAAAGCCAGCCAACCCAGATGATGGCAGACTATCATGCTAAAGTACCATCTTAAGTCATTCCAAATTTTTGGCTCTTTTTACATCAAGGGCAAGAGGAAGATGGAGGACTTGGGGCAAGAGGTAACTGATGACTGTAGGTATCTGGGCAGCAGCAAGGGTGAGAGGATGTTGGGAATTTCTTTTCCTGGTCAGGTCACAGTGTTTCCATAAATCTTTAACAAAACATAGTTGCTTGTGTGTACTTTTCCTTTAAACTCAGTGTTCTTTCTGAAAAACTACATGATTGCGGTTTTTGTATATGATCTCAGTGCTCTATAATTATCCTTGCCTATGTGTGGGAATAGGTAAAGGTCTCTTAAACAAAAATGAAGTTAGTTATGTTGGTTTTTGCTGCTTTGGTGTTATACCTATTTGAGGTGGATACATTCCAAGTCCCCGTAGACACCTGAAACTGTAGATTGTATCTAGTCCTATATATGTTGTTTTTCCTATACATACATACTTACAAGAAAGTCTAATTTATAAATTAGGCACAGTAAGAGATTAGCAGCAACAACAATAAAACGGAATAATTGTAACAATATGCTGTAATAAAAGTTTTATGAATGTATTTTCTCTCTCTCAAAATACCTGATTGTACTGTATTCACCTATTTTCAGTGACCAAGGGTAACCCAAACCATAGCAAATACAACCATGGATAAGAAGAACTACTGTAACTATATTACTTAACAGTTCTCAACATTTGGCTTTCTTCTCACTTGGCAATGTCAGACTGCTCCTTGCCTTAAGGAAAACATTCAATCCTATATCCCTCCTATTTTTTAAAATCCTAATGCTTTTCAAACTCTAATATGCATACAAATTACCTGGAGAACACACCTTGTTAAATCTCCTAGTTAAAATGCAAATTCCAATTAAATAGTTCTAGGATAGACAGTGATTCTGAATTTCTTACATGCTATATAATTCTATGCTGCTGGTTCAGGGATCACACTTTTGGTAGCAAGCCTTAAACAGTGGTTCTCATAGTGTGCCTTGGACCAGCAGCAGAAGCATCATCTGCAGACTTGGGGGACATGTACATTCTCAGGTCCCACCCCAGACCTATTGAATCAGAAATTTTGGAGGTGGGGCTCAGAAATCCACATTGTAATAGGTCATTAAGGTGATTATGCTGCCCTTTGTAGCTAAAGAACCCCTGGCTTAGAGTATTGCATGTTAAAATATTTCCTCCATGCCAATTCATTATACACAAGATGTTGAATACTCTGGTGAAGAAAATCAAGGCTAGGAATGGTGGCTTCTGTCTATAATCTCTGCACTTTAGGAAGCTAAGGTGGGAGGATCACTTGAGCCCAGGAGTTTGAGAGCAGCCTGGGCAACATAGGTAGATGTTGTCTCTACAAATAATAAAAAACTTAGCTGGGTGTAGTGGCACATGCCTGTGGTCCCAGCTACTTGGGAGGCTGAGGTGGGAGGATCACTTGAGCCCAGGAGGTCAAGACTCCAATGAGCTATGATGGCACTACTCCACTCCAGGCTGGGTAACAGAGCAAGATCCTATCTTGGCGGGGGGCCTGGGAGGAGGCAGAAATCAAAATATTTTATCCCCAAATATATATCTTTGACATATTTTGAGATGGCTGCCACATGGCCAGCAGACTGAAGTTGCCCTGCAAAGCTGTCTTTTGTGGGGGAAATTTGCATCTGTTGAGAATCTCCATTAAGACCACCAAGTCTTCCATTGTCCAAATATAGGAAAGATGAGCTGAGAGTCTGACATAAAGATCTGACACATTTACCAGGTTATACACCTACAGAGTCGTCTTAGACAGGACCACTGACACCAGGGAAGCAGGGCACATCCAGGCAATGCTGGGTGAGTAGGCAGATGTGATCACCTGGAGCTTATAGACATTCTCCTTTGATTACTTCCAGTTTCTCAGCTAAATAAGAAGCAAGATCATCAGCAGAGAGCGAGGAAACGAAAAAAATGGGTATGAGAAAATCATTTAGGAGACAAGAGGTGTGAACACGCTTGGAAAATGTCGCATGGTTGTCTTGTAGCATTTAAGGACCCATTGTTGGTGTTAATTCTATTGATTACGGTAAGCAAACGAAGCTAACAAACAGCTCCCAAATCTCAGAGACATAACAAAGTGGAGGCTTTTTGTTTTCCTCTCTGTTGTCACATTCCAAAGAGGTTTAGGGGTAACAGTTGCTCTTCACATATTCAAGTGTCTACATCAAGTGTCTATAACTAACTACATCCCCTCCACACCCTACTCTTAACTTCGAAGTCCACCAAAATTCCTTCACGATCATAAAAGGAAGAACCAGACAATTCCACAGATGTTTAGGAGTCAAGCCCGGGGGTAGTTGCCCTCATTTCTGCTGACATTTCACTGACCAGAAATCAGTCCCAGGGCTTCAGCCAGCTGTCAAGGAGACTGGAAAAAGGAGTCAAGCTTTATTTGCAGAGAGTTGGATCCAACCAGAACTGGGGGTCTGCAGAACAGGCACAAAGAAGCAAATGAAAGACAAGGAATTAGTGGCTATGAGCGACCAGGTGAATATCAAAATTGACCTATGAATTCAATTTGGAAAAGGCAAATGAGGAGAGGGGTGAAGGAAGTGAATAGGTGGCAGGATAAATTGACTTTTTAAATTTTAAAGCTTATAGTGCCTTGATAATATAGTAAAGGTTAAAAGAACCCTCTGGGGCTAAATTATGTTTTTAAGTTTCCTTGAGGGCTGTCACATTTGTCTGAGTAGCAAAAGCCTGTATAAAATAGCCGAGCCAGTTATCCAGTCACTGATTCTTGCAAGATTAAAAATAGAAAAGAAAAAAAAAAAAACAGTAATAGGTATTTGAAGAACAGAGGATTTTATGTTCTCTTTGATGATGATCAATTAAAATATTTTGCCCATGGTTTCTCATTGACTTAATTTGCATTCCTTTTATTCTCCAAAGAAATAGGACACACGATGCAAGACTACTTTTATTGGTTTTCTTGTCAAGGTTTTGGGGACATCCAACTTAGATGAGAAGTTTTAATTGTATTGTCAGCAGGCATTAAAGTGCATCTTAAGTTGAAACGTATTTGCCGCCATGAATATAAATCCTAGAAACAAACAAGTACTCAATGTAAAATTATCTGTTTCTACAGCTAGAGGATTGTAGACTGAAAAGTTCAAAAGAATCACAAACAGAAAATATTTAGAAGGTGTTATAGGTGACATTCAGGAGGTTGTCTGTGTACGTTCTAACTGTTTCTATGGGAGTCAAAATATGAAAGTGTACACGTCGATACAACTACTAGGAGCATAATTTTGAAAAAATAGTTTTGATTTGAATATATCTATTTTCCTATGAAAGAAATAGTCACAAAGATAGCAATAGGTAGATATACACTTGTTACTGCTGTAAAAATATGGCCGTGGTTGCAACCAGTTAGGTCACAGGTTTCATCTACCTTAATTAATTTCTCACTGAGCAAATACATGTACTCCTGGCCATCTGCACTCAATGGCTGCCACTGGTCCCAAAAAAGGCAGCCTATTGAGGGTGGAGGACAGTGGGTGTTTGGATAACTCCCGATAGTGGAAAATGGACAGAAACCTACTGTGAATAGTACATGAGTGTAAACCTTTTCAACATGATATGCCTTATTCCATTGATTCCAATAGCTCACAGAATGTAACATATAGCATGATTTTATACAACACTAAGGAAAAAATGGACTGGGTGTGGTGGTTCACACCTGTAATTCTGGGACTTTGGGAGGCCAAGGAGGGCAGATCGCAAGTCAAGAGTTCAAGACCAGCCTGGCCAATGTGGCGAAACCTCATCTCTACTAAAAATATAAAAATCAGCCAGGTGTGGTGGCACGTGACTGTAGTCCCAGCTACTCGGGAGGCTGAGGCACAAGAATCGCTTGAACCTGGGAAGCAGAGGTTGCAGTGAGCTGAGATTGTACCACTGCACTCCAGCCCGGACAACAGAGCAAGACCATGTCTCAAAAAAGATAAAAAAAATAAAAAAGAAAAAAATGCTGCCATTGATCCAGGACACAATGCTCTTTTATCACTGGGGATTTACATTTTATATTTGCTGGAGGATTTCACTTAGATGTAGACACTGTGTAATCAGCCAAATAAAATACAGTGGAACTAGATTGATTAAAATCTTTCTGAAATTTCTTCCAATTGAAAATCTGACTCCCTTGAAATAACTTTCAACTCAAGGCAGCTGAGTCCTCTGTACCATTAAGAGTATTGGTGATGCAGCATTTCCTAAAAATAAAAAAATAAAAATAAATAAAAAATAAAAAAAGGCACACCTGTCTCTGCTGTCTTTGGGGTTTTCTTCAAAGCTTCTAACACCATCCTGTAAGTTCTGATACTGGATCTTTCCCGAGTTTACTAGAAAGTATGAGGTAATCATAACCGCTTTACAACTTGCTGGCAGCAATGGGAAGATACTGTAAATTTTAAGGCACATTTTATTTTAGAATAAAAATGATATGAAATGTTAAGACTGTATATGATTCTAAGAAATGTATCATTTTTATATTTTAATCTATAAAATATAATGTGGGAAAATGGAATCATTTTAACTGAACAAGTTTGCATTGAGCTCCTTCTGTCTTTACACTCTTGGGATAGATCAAGATAGCTTATTAACTCTCATGTGAAAGAGGGTTTTTTTTAGCCAGTCAGTGTTATTCTTCATTCATTCAGTCTTAGTGCTAACCATCAAAGTATTATGTTGAGGCAGTAGGATGAAGTGAAGATCACACTCTTCACAGCCAGTCTGCCTGAGTCTAAAATCGAGCTCCACCATTACTAAGTTTGTGACATTGAGCAAGTCACTTCACCTCCGTGTGTCTGTTTCTTCAAAATGACAGTATCTACCTCACTGGGTAATTGTGAGGACTCAACAAGCTAATACCCGTTAAATACTTAGAACAGTGCCTGGATGTAGAGTTCTTCTATATTATTTATCTGTATCTTGAGAACTTCGTTTAAAGAGTTTAGACATTGTTGTGATGTAGTCTCACATAGCATCAGCAGGTGTCACCTACCAGAATAAAGAGAGTAAGAACTCAGTTTAATGTTTGACTTACCTGTAGTTATATTCAGTCTTTCTGTGATTGAGTGTATGTGTGTGTGTGGTCTTCCTACTAAGTTCCATGATAAAAACAGTATCTTTTTTTCTAGGAAGAGGAAGACAGAAGCCCACCAAAACAAATGTATATTTTTGTATTACCTGACTCCTTGCAGGAAGAAAATCATATTTGAATATGAGTAGCTAATAGAGAAGTGAGGGAGATGCAGTTTTCAAACTACTAAGATGTAAATGTAGATGCCTCATTTTAAGCTACTCCAATGCAATGCATTGTCAATATGTATACATTTGCTTCAACAATTAGTTGATTTTCTAGGAATTTTGTGCTACTGCACTTTAGGTGATTGAATTTGCTTAAGTTCACAAATATCTCTTTGCTCAGGAGTTAAATGAAAAATGTACATTCATGTTCACACACAAGTATCCACATAATATTAGTCTTTTATGTTTGTTTCTATTATCCAACGAGTTGCCTCACTCAGAGTCTTTCTTTTGCGCAAATGAAAAATTTCAGCTGACCTGTGGACTTAGAGATTTATCAACATTAAATATTTGATAGGAAAATACATGAAACAAGATACACAGAGACACAAATTAAATGCTTTTAAAGTTATAAGTAATGAGATATAAGTAATGAGACAATGTAGTAAACAAGTAATGAAATACCAATAATGAGACAACGTAGTGTAATAAAATGTATTAATTGAAGAATAAACTGCTAGTAAATAGTACATAAAAATGTTAGAAGGCAAGTGACTGCAAGATTTCAAGGAAGGTATTGCACGAGGTGGATCTGCAAGATAGACGGACTATTAATAGAGATAGAGGAAGGGAATTCTAATGGTAAGAGCAGGAGCAAATCTATAGACATAATCATGGAAGGTTCTTGGGGGGTGCATACAGAAAGATAGTAGGAAATCAGCATCCTGAGTCAGATGGAGTCCCTGGGGAACATAATAAGTGCTATTTAGTCTTAAAAACTGAGTCAGATTTGCAGACTTTTAAGAAGTAGATGTGCTTTCATTGCATACAGTAGACTATTAGGAGTTATTAAAAATTCTTCAAAGGGTCAGGAATAGGATAAAGCTCAAGCCAAAACAATATGTCGGAGAAATTCATGCAGAGAAAGGAGAGACACAGGAAGAGTAACTAGACCTGGAAACAGAAGCATCTCTCAGCGATCTCTGCAGGGAAATCTTTACCTATTCCCAGGGCAAACGTTAGACAGAGCTCTGACTTTCTAATGTTCTGCAAATACCATCTCTTATGGCATTCTGTCTCTCATTTTCTTGTCCTTTGAGCAATGAGTTCAAATCTCTTGATTCAGATAAATTGCATTTTACTCCCTTATTAAAGAACTTGCAGACAGTATCACTAAATGTTTTCTAAAGGTGAGTGCTACAAATTACAGAATTTCAAAGTTGTCATTGTTTCCAGGGAAAAATTCCAGAATAAATTATCACATAGAGCAATTAATACAGTAGAAGTTCTCTTTAATTGTCAACATGGGCCCATAAATAGCAATTCATGGGACACACCTAATTGCTTTCTCTGGCAGGGTTGTCAGAAGGAGGAAGAGGTACTAGATATATTGAATCCAAATTTCAGTGAGGCAGTTTACCCAGTGTAGTGTATGAGCATTCAACATGGATGGCAGTTAAGATGGATGACCCTCTTTCCCCAGTTAGCAACAGTCTTTGAATAAATGGAACCTGGAGGGAGGTTTAGGAGCTTCTCTAAGGCTCTGTCTTCGGCTGTGCCTTTGTTAATGAGTCAGATTCCTAAATTATCTCAAGAGATTTAGACAGTGAAGAGAATTGGAGATGAGTTTTCAGAGGGGATAGTGGAAAGGCTCCTTCTTTGATTTGGGCCATGCATTGCACAAGTGTGAGCTGTGAATATTAGAATACTGAGGAAACAATGGAAGGGGTGGCAATGTATGCATTTTCACTATTCTTCTGACAACAAATTCCAAATGTAGGCCATTTGTTAATAATTCTGATAGTAAAATTCTTGACAATATATTAAGAACAAATATATTATGGGACAAAAAAGATACCTGAAGCATCGTGGCGTAGGTGACTAGCAGCAATGAGGATTGCTGACTCTTCTATCCCTGGGATTTTCTGGACTTTACTGGGTCAACCTGTTCAAAGACTTAATTCGCATGATGATTTTGCCCAAACCACCAGTTCATTCAGTATAAGCTTTTAGGGAAAGGTTTTTAACTACATTTTTGTTTTTAGTACTGGGAACTTAAGACATTCACATGCCCTCAAATTAGAGCTTTCCCAACAATCAAAAAGCCCTCACAGAGAAGCAGCATGTTTTGACACCCACCACGTAATTCAGTGTCATTCAAATGATATGATGTAAGTAACTTACAATCACAGTTTAGACCAAGTATGTGTTGATAACAGCATTGGGGTTTATAGCGCCTAGCAGAACCAGCTCTCCAATGTTTCACATGAAGGAGAAAAAGTAACTTCATTATTTCTATTTTTGCCACTCCAAAATGTCCTTCCTTTATTTTGTTGCAGAATAAAATATAAGATGTGAAGGCCAGAAACTGAAATTACTGATTAGTAATTTGGAACTTGCTTTTAAAACAATCATGTTAACTCCAGCAATAATTTCCATACAATCTTGTCATTATCTAAAAGGGACTCTCAGTCGCTGCAGACTACTCCTATTAATGAAGTCACCAATGATGTTGCTCTTTTTTGAAAACTCAGGTAGGTTTTTCTCTGTGATTTGAAAGCATGAGGTAGTGAAATAAGCACAGCTGTGAAACTGTCAATCCATATTTAGGTTCTTCATGGTATGTGGTGACTGTCCCACTTAACTCTCTCCACCACCTTAGAACTTTGATTTCTGAACAACCAGAGAAGAAAGAAATCAAGACTTGAAATGCACGTGCCCATAGGGTAACTATGTGGTACCCTTAAGCCAACATATAAAACAAATGTGGTTTGGCTCCATCTCCACCTAAATCTCATCTTGAATTGTACTTCCTGTAATCCCCATGTGTTGTAGGAGGGACCTGGTGGGAGGTAATTGAATCGTGGGGGTGGTTACCTCCATGTTGTTCTCGTGATACTGAATTCTCATGAGATCCGATGGTTTTATAAGGGGGTTTCCCCTCCACCTCTGCTCTGCACTTCATGCTACCATGATGTGAAGAAGGACATGTTTGCTTCCCCTTCCACCATGATTGTAGGTTTCCTGAGGCCTCCCAAGCCCTGCAGAACTGTGAGTCAATTAAACCTCTTTCTTTTATAAATTACCCTGTCTTGGATATGTCTTTATTAGCAGCTTGAGAACAGACTAATACACAAGTGTTGATCCTACTAAAGATCTTGTCCCCAAACTATGTGTCACGATATTCTTCTAAGGAACTCCACCTATAGTGCTAAAGTGAATTGGGGAAAGATAAGAGGAAGAGAAACCCCACAGACTTCAGTGGTCCCAGAGTCAGGTCAAAAGCCCCTGACTTATACTGGTGACTATAGGAATGGATAAAAGGTGGAAGGTGGGGAGACTGTGATGAAGGAGAGAAAGGAAGAACAACTAGCAGTCAAGGTGAAAATAAAATTTCAGGTTTAAATTCTAGGACCTTGGAGAAGAGCAGAGGTAAGATTAGACGAGTTGAATCTGAAGTGGAAATACTGAGATTATTAAGATATTCTTTCAGGGGATGATGTCAAGACAAACTTTTTAAAAGTTTTCCATTCTCAGTTGATACATTAAGAAAAAATTGACACATGATAGTCATCGTTCTTTTTTAGTGATGGAGAGAGCATGTATTCAGAAGCAAATACCATGTAAAGATTTCATATATCATTGTGGGACTTTAATAGAAATCCTTTTCAAACAGCTTTTCAGCTTTTTCCTTAGAGCTGACTTTTCTGTATAAATTATTATTGTACTTTCATTTGCCTCTTTTAAGACGCCTTCAAATGTACTCTATTTTTAATTTTCACAGAATTGGCAAAATTGAATGTTCTTAGATCTGTTGATTGTACAGCTTGAATTTTGTCATTTCACTCATTCCACTCAGCCAATGCATTAGACAGGTGATCAAAAATGCAGTTCTAAAGAGTAAAGAAATCTTTTATTTCTCAAATCCTCTGTGACTGACATGGAGGATCAGAAGAAGATTTTTAAGCATAATGGTATAAATGACACTATTTCACTTTTTAAATTTTTACAAATGAAGGAAAATCATAATCAAATGAAAGATTATATGAAATGAAAGAAATTGATCTGTAATTTTTCTTTTTTTGAAATGGATTATTGTTCTGTCACCAGGCTGGAGTGTGGTGGTGCAATCTTTGCTCACTGCAACCTCCATTTCCCAGGTTCAAGTGATCAAGCGATTTTCCTGCTTCAGCCTCCCGAAAAGCTGGGACTACAGGTGCACACCACCACGTCCAGCTAATTTTTGTATTCTTCATAGAGATGGGGTTTCACCATGTTGGCCAGGATGGTCTCGATCTCTTGACTTCATGATCCACCCACCTCAGCCTCCCAATGTGCTGGGATTACAGGCGTGAGCCACCGCACCCAGCCTCTGTAATGATTTTACCTTAACATCACTTTCTGGTTTTGGTATTAGTGTTATGCTGACCTTTCAAAAGGAGTCAAGCAGTAATTGCACCCTTTCTATTTTCTGAAAACCTTTCTGTGAGATTAGTGTTATTTCTTCCTTGATTATTGAAACTACCTACCTTGGAATTTTATTTTGGAAAGGCTTTAGATAACAAATTCAACGTTTCCCTCTTATGTTCTTTAAAATATGTTATTTAAAATCAAAATCATAACATTACCTTGTGAGGTTGCAATGTATGTAGATGTAATAGATAATGTAAGTATAATATAAAGAGGTAAAAATTGAGTTTTAGATGTGTTCAGCTATTTGCCACTTTTGTTACTCTTAACAAAGCATATTTCTGTTTCCAGATTTCTCTCTAACATTATTTCTCTTCAACTTGAAAATGTTCTTTAGCATTTTTTTGTGGAGTAAATCTGTTAGTGAAGAACTCTGTTAGTTTTCCCTCATCTTAAAATAACTTTATTTTGCCTTCATATCTGAAAATTGTTTATAATGTCTATATAATTCTGGGTTGACAGTTACTTTCTTACAGTACTTTAAAGGTGTTCACTGTTTTCTGGCCTTCATGATTGCAGATGAGAAATTTTAGTCATTTAAATCATTGTTCCCCTGTTTGTAATATGTCCTTTTTGCTAGTAGCATTTGAGATTATTTTATCTCTGGATTTTAGCAGATTGATTTTAATGTATCTAGGCAAGTGTTTCCTTTTTCTTTCTTTTTTTGGGGGGCGGGTAGTCTGTTTGTGGTTTGCTGATCTGTAAATTTATGTGTTTGAGACAATTTGGAAGTTTACTGCTATGAGTTCTTCAAGATTTTTTCTTTCCTATCTCAGCGTTATACTGATTCCTACACAAAATTAAGCTAGCCTTTCTTCTGCTTTTTTCCCCCACTATAAGATTTCCCCTGTACTCTCCCAGAAAGATAAGGTGTTTCTTTTTAGGAGTTTTATCTACCAATGCTGATGTTCTCCTCTGGGACTAAAACTTCTCATTGAGTCAAAAGCAAACACCGTAAGCCAGGTTCCTTCTCTAAGTGTTGACTTTCCTTCACAATCTACCCCCTTTTGTTTGCCTTTGAGAGACCACAGATATTGGTATTTTCCTTTTATTTACTTGTATCTTTGTATTTCATTCACAAATTTTTATTGTAATTAGCAAAAGGATTGGATTTTGTGGACTAACACCATCAAAGTGCAACTAAATTCCCAAATTCTGTTTTAAAGGCATCGTTCTAGTTGCTCTGGTGAAATTAGACTATAAACAGGTGAGAGGGTGACCTCTTGGGATGCCATTGCACATCTCTGGGTGAAAGATGATGGTGATTTGACAAGGCTGGTAGCACTGCAAGTAATAAGATGTATCCATTTTCTAGATGCCTCTTAAAATCCAGCAGAGTTTTCTGGTGAATCAGATACTGAGTAGGAAAGAAAGTGAGATATCCATGACAATGCTAAGATTTTGGCTTGAGCAATAGGAAGGAAGGTTTAGTCATTAACTGAAATTGAAAATACTACAAATAGAAAAAAATGGGTGAACTGTCAAAACTTTAGCTCTGACATGTAATGGGTGAAATGCTTATTAACTATTCAAGTGGAGAGATCAAATTAGCAGAAGATATATAAATGTAGACTTATAAGGAAGAGACAAGGCTACAGATTTTTTAAAATAGAGTTTCCACTTTACAGATGGTATTATTAATAGTTTAGACTCCCTAAAGTCCCCTAGGGAGATGGTTTTCAATCTTCAATATTCGAGAGAATTACTTGCAGTGCTTGTTACCACTGATTGTTAGGCCCTAATCCCAGAGTTTCTGATTAATTAGGTCTTTGGAGGGATGTGAACATTTGCTTTTCTTGCAAGTTTCCAGGTCTTGCTGATGCTGCTGGTCTGGGGACCACACTTTGAGAATTACTGCCCTCAGGTGTGAATGAAGATACAGAAGAGAAGGCTGCCAAGGATTGAGCTTTGGGAAATTCGTGTTAAGATGTCCTAGAAAAGATAAGGAACCTGCAAAGAGGGCAGAGAAGGAGCATCCTGTGAGGTATGAAAAGCAGGAAAATGGTGTCCTGGAAAAGATTTTCAAGGAAGAAGGATTATCAGCTGTCATCTGCTGCTGATACGTCAAGTAATAAAATAAGAACTGAGAACTGACCATTGCTTACACCAGTAAGACGATTCTTAGTGACCTTCACAGTATCAATTTTGTTGGAGATTTGGGGGCAAAAGCTTGTTTGTAGTGGATTGAAGTCATATCTGTATAACACAGTCAAGTTCACAGACAGGTTCATTGGCCCTCATAACTCAATAATACCAGCCACTAAAATCCTCTTAACAATACTGTCCATCATAGATTTGTTTTTCTAAAGGAAGAGGACAAGCAGATCAACCAGTGTGATTTTCCTGTTTGCCTTAAAGTTAAAAATATTTAATTCAAATTAACATACTGACTTTTTGCTTATGGTATTAGTCTTTTAAAAGTTAGTTTAACCTGTGCCAGTTCCTCTGATCCTGTTTAATTCTAGCTCTGTCAACAGAATGAGTTTTCTGGGGCTCCACCCAAAAGCCTGAATAGTGGAGGCTCTATCATAGTCCTACTTTCCTGGTGAAGTCCAAATTTGTCTTTTCCATTATTTCTTTTTATTAAGCAGCCATAACCTCAGTTTTGTCTTATGTGAATTAAAGACTGTGGACCTCCTCATTTCAAAACTCACACTCATCTTTAAACTTCCATGATTCTATAACTTTACATTAAGATAAAAATGGTAAAGCAGTCAAGCAACATTTCTTTCTCTAAGGTTCCCTAAATTTCCTCCAAGAGATTGAAGTCAGCATTTAGGAATGTCTTATTTATTCATTGTTGTAGATTCTTCCAAACAAAAGATACCATAATGTATTTGAAGTATTTGATTTATAAAAATCTGAGTTTAAGTAATTTTTAAGAAAATATCTAGAGTATAAAATAAGTCTTTGACAAAGTTTCTCCATATAAAATGTTCGTACCTCATTGCAAACGTGATATAAACACCTCTGTTATTTAGAAAGGAGTTACCAATTGGATCTACAATGTCAGTGTTGAAATCGTGTTCTTAATCCTGCAACTAAATCAAACTGAGACTGGGAAGTTCAGTAAGTTAAAGATTACCACCTCTGTTATTGGTATATGAGCAGTAAATAACAAGAATTTTTCTGCTACAAATCTCTTCTGTAAAGCGTTATTTATTATTGTAGTTTCCACTAAGGGATAGTATGATCTGAAACGGAATATGATGCCTTTCCTATATTGACTAGAGCACTGAGAAAACATATGCAAGAAGCAGTGTTTTCTATCATGTAAAAAGGTTTTGGTTCTTGAAAAAAAAAGAATTCTAAATTTTTAAGCAAGAAAATGTTTTAGGAATCAACTACAGCTAAGCAGCATTTTAGAAGGAGGAAGAAGATGAGGCCTAAGAAATGCAGAGTGGCCCTCACTCATGGCAGAGCTAAACTGAGAATCACTGCATTGTCTCATAGAACAAAATAGTCACAGAAGTGGAAGATATCTTGTTATTTATTATTAATATCCAATTACTACCTGATGCATGAATCACTCCACAGTCTTCCCAGTAAGGTACTTACAAATGTCTATTTATACACATAATGCAAATAAACCAAACACTCAGCAATGTTTTCCTAAAACAGGCAACTCCATTGGCAAGGTATGAATATCAACAGATGGGCTTCATATATACAAACTTGGTGCTGGGACTCTTAAAAGTTTATAAAGATGTTCACTGTCCTATGTCTTTTTTATGTAACTATCACAGAATTCCCATCACAAATTTAAGCCAACGTGTCAGTTCTTCCAAGGGATAGCATTTCCTACCCTTTTTTAATTGGACTGAAAAGTTTTAGTATCTGTTGATGAAATTCAGTTACAATGCTATTCCTCCCTTGCTTGACCATAAGACTGACTCTCTATATAAACTAGACTCTTGAGACAAAAGTCAACCTCTTTATTGCTGATTCATTTAAATTTTCAAAGGTAATGTATATTAGAGTAGTAACTCAGCTTTTAACCATCTCCTATGACCATGCTCTTATGTCCTTTCAGGAGCTCCTGATATTTACTGCCAGAAATTACGGTCAGTGCCAAGGGAGGGAAATAATGGCCAATGACAATTTTATTCACCCATTCTGCATTCATTAAGTACCTACTATGTTTTAGGCTGTGTGTTAGTTCTCATGCTCCTAATAAAGACATACCTGAGGCTGGGTAATTTATAAAGAAAAAGAGGTTTAATGGACTCACAGTTCCACATGGCTTGGGAGACCTCACAACCATGGTGGAAGGCAAAGGAGGAGGAAGGCACGTCTTACATGGTGGCAGGCAAGAGGATGTGTGCAGGGGAACTCCCCTTTATAAAGCCATCATATTTTTGTAAGAATTATTCACAATCACAAGAACAGCATTGTGGAAAGACCCGTCCCAATGATTTAATTACCTCCCAGCAGGTCCCTCCCACATGAGGGAATTATGGGAGCTACAATTCAAGATGAGATTGGGGTAGGGAAGAACCAAACTATATCAGGTTGCAACAAGGTGCTGAGACACTCAGGCTAAGACTCTATTAAAGACACTGCTCTTATTCTTAAGGAAATTAAGGTCCATAAGAGGAAAACAGAACATACATACAAATAAGTGCCTTGAAGTATTATGTATAATGTGAAAGATACGCACATTGAGATTACAAAGCAGAGATAAACTCCTCTCCATTTTTTGCCCAGTTATTTTGTTGTTAAGGCCTTGAACTGTTTTACTTTAAGTTCATTCTTTAACTGTATAGTAATTCTGGTGAAATGATTGATAGTAACCAATTATGGAATCAACAGCTTTTTTTGTTTTGTTTTGCTTTTTAACTCCTCAAACAAGAAGCAATACACCTAAAGAAATTTGCCTAGGGAAATTCATGCACAAAGTTGAACACATTAAAATAAAAATGTGCTGATGTGAGCCAGTTTTTAGCTACTACTAAGGTGCTATCAGTGTGTCATTTTCCACATTACTTTGTATTTCTAGGTTGAGGTATGTTGTGTCTGAACTGAGCTCAGAGTTTCCAGTGCATAAACATGATGCATGACTCTGAGTAGTTTAAATATACAGTTCATGTATTCTTTCTAAAATTTTAGGGCTTACTTAAGAATGTAATTCTAGGAGATGGCATATTTGGCTGCAGTGGGAATTCTGATATTTATGATACTACTCTGGGTCATTTGGTTTATTTAAGTACGAATGGGATTTGGCTGGCCACACATCCACTATAATCATCCTTCGTCTTCCAGACAGTGAATAAATAACAAGTAAAGATTAATTAGCACCCTCTATGCCTTCAATAGTTTTAATTGCTTTTTCAGTGTGTTCTTTGTGGAACACATAGAAAAATAAGATTCCTCTGGTTGAGTGATATCACACATTATATTAATATATTGCAACTGTTTAGAGAAAATACTACTCACCTATATAGGGGAGCTGTGTTTTGCTGCACTCAAGAGTAAATGGTTCCAGGCTTGGATTTTTATCTGAGCTATTTTCTCCTGCTTTTAAGGTAAAATGCTGCTACCTTTTCTGGAAATAAATGAAGATAACCCAAATGAGAAGAAGTGAATGCTATTTATTTCAAGCCTGCTGTCGCATAGGAGTCAGCCACCATCACCTGCATAGCACAGAGATTCAAAGGCAGGAAGAGGAATGGGGTGGCTTTATTGTAAGGGGAAAAAAGAAATCTTTAGATATCCTTTGATTGAAACGTGTTGATATGGAGAAGCTGAAGATGACAACTAGGAGGGGGCATCTTATGTGTTTGGTGTGAGGAGCATATCCAGTCTTATCTGATTGGGCCTGGGTTGGGAACAGGGATAAAAATAGGGAAGCTCTCAATCCTCGACTAAATTCTGACCATTCTGGGTTGATTGCTGCAGAGGTTGCAGGTCAGAGTTCTGTTATGATATATGGTCTGCTCATTGTCCAGCTGTATATTCAATCTCCCCCTTTGAATTCCCTGCCACATTTCTGACATTAGCATCCTATTTCTAGTCTCTTGACTCTGAAGCTTTTCTTACTGATACGGAGGCAATTTAGAGACTATAAGTACATCCCTCTCCATGATCCTACATAACTGATGGGGTACTCTGGATTTCAGCATAAGCATTTGTAACAAGCAGCATGTGATCTATTATGTAGCACTAATATTCTTTGATTCTAACTCATGTAAGACTGAAAACAAACCAATTATGGGGCGATAATGGCTTAAGACATTAAAAAATATTTCTCAAATTATGTTCTACCAAACACTAGTGTCATACGTGATATTTATGGATATTCTTTTAAAAAGTGGAGTGTTTTCTGTGTAAGTAATCTTTAATGGGATTCAGTGGGTAGTGTTCAGTTTAAATTGGGTTTTGCTGTGTGATGGACAGATTTAAAATTTCTCATTATTACACAAATAAAACCTTACAGTTAGCTTAATAGAAGGAAAAATGGCTTCAGAAAACTCTAAGATGATAGGCTTTCACATCTAGATTTTAGGCTTGAAATTGTTGCTATGGACTCACGATTTTAAGAATAATATTTACCCTCAGATTTTGCTAATGTGCACATTTGATCTTTGGACATAGATCTTTTATAAACCAGATTATCTTTGTAAAATATATTGGTAAACTTAATCATTTGCCCCAGGAAAAGCCATACCCTGAGTCTCACTGATAACTAATTTGGATAATTTAGATAATGAGATTTAGAACTTCAAGTTGATGATATTTAGATGAGAGTTGAGGATGGGGTGAATATATGCAGTACACAAATTTTGGGGGACCAGAGGGTGAACCGTTATGGATTCAATTGTGTATGTCTCAAAATATATACTGAAGTCCTAACACCTCAGAAAACTAATACAGAATTTGGTGTCTTTTTTTTTTTTTTTTGACACATAGTTTCACACTTGTTGCCTAGGCTGGAGTGCAGTGGCGCGATCTTGGTTCATTGCAACCTCCACTTCCTGGGTTCAAGCGATTCTCCTGCCTCAGCCACCCAAGTAGCTGGGATTACAGGCATGCACCACCACACCAGGATAATTTTTGTATTTTTAGTAGAGACGGGGTTTCTCCATGTTGGTCAGGCTGGTCTCAAACTCCCAACCTCATGTGATCCGCACACCTTGGCCTCCCAAAGTGCTAGGATTATAGGGGTAAGCCACCACACCCAGCCAATTATTTTTTAAATCTACAGTTTGTAGATTGTAGATTGGAATGTTGATGTAAAACTAGGTTTATAAACCTATGCATTTAACCTAGTTTTATATCAACATCCGTAGGTGACCATAAACTCTTAGACATTTTATCTACTGTCTTAGTTTCTGTTACTATTGAACAGAATACTATTTAAGAGATGCCAACTTGGTCTTCTTTATTTTCTACAAGCCACTCTTGCAACTTATCTAGTAGCTGAAAGTGTGCTACCAATTGTTTATTTTAGAAAGTAGTAAACAAATGGGAATTTTGTTTTGTACATATCTTTACCAGATAAACTGAATTACAAAGGCATGTATCTATTGCTTTTGGATCAAGAAAGAATAAGGTGTTAGCAAACAAGAAATGATATTTTCCTTAGAAAAATACAGTAAAACACATTGTAAATAATATCTAATATTGGACTTTTCTGTGATACCACAGACAGCTGAAACAATCCTTTGCCACATATTTATATCTTGGTGGAATCCATGCTGTAAGCTGGCTGGCTACCAAACTCTCTAAGGCTGAAAACAGTCTGTTTTTCTTTCTTTGTGTATTAAATCTTATTGTGCCATTTGTTTTATCACTGGAGGAGGAAGGCAAGCCAAGCAAACAAATGTTAGAGTGAAAGAAAATACATGAATCCATTAAATATTTAAATGGCACTTTCCTCTGTTGACAAAAAACATGAACTGGAAAAAGTATCCGATTCTCGCAGAGTTCCTGCCAATCTCCCCACTCATGAAGCTGTTTTATCTATTTTTGCCAAATTTTCACTCATGTATTCTTCTCATATTTACCATTTCCCTTTTTCTTTTTTCATATTTTATTATTATTCTTTGTTGTTCTATGGTAATGTGCACTAAAATTCCACTGGGTATGCACTGCAACTTATTCAACCAGATCCTCAGTAAATTGCATTTGAGTTGTTTCTAATCATTTGCTATTAGAAAAAAATGTTGCAAAGAATCAACTTCACTCATGTCAATATACCTTTTTGAGCATATATGTTTGATAAACTTTTGAAGTGAAAGTGCCAGACTGCGATTATGTATATTTTCAGTTTTGAAACACACTGTCAAATTGCCTTGCAAAGGGGCTAAGTGAGAGGGGCTGTTTTTTTACCCTTCCTTACTTAAACATGTATTATCAAACTTTTCAATCTTTGCCAATCTGATAAGTCTTAATTTATCTCAGAGTAGTTTCGTTGCATTACTCTTATTAGGTACAGTTCAATATAAATGAGTCCTTTGTAATATGAGTTGCAAAGGTCTTTCTCAGTTTTCCGTTTCCTCTATTTTTTATTATAATAGAGTTTGCTATGCAAAATTTTAAGTTTTTATTAGTTTATCAATCTTTTCTTTTATACTCCTGAGTTTTGTGTCATATTTAAAATATCTTTAATCCTGAGATTATGAAACATTTTCCAATGAGTTTTTCTAATATTTCCTAGTTCTGTTTTCTTAAAACTATTTAATATTTAATTAATTTAGAAGTTGTTTTAGATATAATTATTTCTTTCCCTTTGGGTAGATACCCAGTAGTGGGGTTGCTGGGTCTAATGGTAGTTTATTTTCAGTTCTTTGAGAAGTCTCAATATTGTTTTCCAGATATTATATTAATTTATTAATTTATATTCCCACTAGCAGTGTGTAAGTATTCCTTTTTCTCTGCACCCACAACCAATATCTATTTTTTTCAGACTTTTTCATAATTGCCATTCTGGCTGTTGTGAGACGGTGTCTCATTGTGGTTTTAATTTGCATTTCTCTGATGATTAGTGATATGGAGCATTTTTTAATGTTTGTTGGATGCTTGTATGTTTTCTTTTAAAAAATGTCTGTTCATGTCCTCTGCCCACTTTGTAATGAGGTTGTTAGGGGTTTTTTTCCCCTTGTTTGAGTTCTTTGTAGATTCTGGATATTAGTCCTTTGTTAAATGCATAGTTTGTAAATATTTTTCCCCATTCTGTAGGTTGTCTGCTTACTCTCTTGATCATTTCTTTGCTCCACATCATCTCTTTAAGTCCCATTTTTCTATGTTTGTTTTTGCTGCATTAACTTTTGAGGCCTTAGTCATAAATCTTTTGCATCAGCCAATGTCCAGAAGAGGATTTCCTAGGTTTTCTTCTCGGAATTTTTAGAGTTTCAGATCTTACATTTACGTCTTTAATCCAAAAAGACACCTGCACTTGTATATTTATTGCAGCACTATTCATAGTAGCAAAGTCATGTAATCAATTTAGGTGTCTATCGATGGATGACTGCATTAAAAAATGGTGATGTGTATATACCATGGAATACTATGCAGCCACAGAAAAGAATGAAATTATGTCTTATGTAGCAACACAGATGGAGCTGGAGGCCCTTATCCTAAGTGAAATAACTTAAAAACAGAAAATTAAATGCCGCATACTCTTTATAAATGAGAGCTAAACAATGGGTACACGAGACACACAGAGGGAAATAATACACAAGGGGGACTCCAAAGGGAAGAAGCTGGAAGGGGGATCAGTGTTGAAAAATTATTGAGTATAATATTCACTATTCAGGTGATGGGTACACTAGAAGCTTAAACCTCATTATTAGGCAATACAGCCATATAACAAATGTGTGTATGTACCACCTCAATCTATAAAAATTAAAACAATTAAAAATTTAAAAACAAGTCAAGTGTGCACCTTGCCACACTGTCACTGCCACCACTGCTGGCATGTGCAAGCAAGAGTGGATTCTGCTGCTATCGCACTATGAAACGCTTTGCTGTCATCACGCACCAGAGTGTAGAAACCAGCAGTCCAGGATTACCTCAGCCCCAACCCAGCACATTGTATTCCTAACCACGAGGAGCTAGAGAACAAAGTTGGAGTCCAAAACAAGCCCCCCAGAATTAGGGCATGCAGTCCAGAAGCTGGGAGCTGAGGGTTGATCCCCTAAAATCTTCCAGAAGTGAAGCCAGTCAACTAAACCCACCCTTATACTACAATCAAACCCTCAAGGTCAACAAATAGAATAAAAGAAAACAAAAAACATCCAAAGGTTGGGAACTTCAAGGATTGAAGTAACATAAGCCCACAAAGATGAGAAAGAATCACTGCAAGAACTCTAACAACTCAAAAAGTCAGAGTACCTTCTTTCCTCCAAAGAACCATACTACATTTCCAAAAAGGTTCTGAAGTGGGCTGAGATGGCTGAAATGACAGAAATAGAATTCAGAATATGGATTGAAAAAAAGATAATTGAGATGCAGGAGTACATGACACCCAATCTAGAAAGCAAAGAATTAAAACAAAATGATATGGGAACAGACAGACAAAATAGCCAGTATAGAAAAGAACTTAACAACCTGACAGAGCTGAAAAACACACTACACGAATTTCATAATATAATCCCAAGTGTTAATATCAAAATAGACCAAGCTCAGGAAAGAATTTCAGCTTTCTGAAATAGTCAGACAAGAGAATAGAGAAAAAAGAAAGAAAAGGGACAAACAAAATCTATAAGAAATGTGGAATTATGTAAAGAGATCAAATCTATGATTCATTGGTGTCTCTGAACAAGATGGAGAAAGTGTGAGCAACTTGGAAAACATATTTCAGGATGTCATCCATGAGAACTTCCCCAACCTAGATAGATAAGCCAACATTCACATTCAGGAAATGGAGAGAACCCCAGTAAGATACTTCAAAGAAGAGTATGCCCAAGACATATAGTCATCAGATTCTCTAAGGTCAAAATGAGAAAACAGTATGTTGAAGGCAGCAAGAGAGAAAGGTCAAGTCACCTTGACCACAAACGGAAGCCCATCAGACTAACAGCAGACTGCTCAGCAGAAAACCCACAAGGCAGAAGAGGTTGAGGGCCAACA
>NW_012103454.1:1788657-1808301 GCF_000951045.1 Mandrillus leucophaeus
AAAAAATGGTGATGTGTATATACCATGGAATACTATGCAGCCACAGAAAAGAATGAAATTATGTCTTATGTAGCAACACAGATGGAGCTGGAGGCCCTTATCCTAAGTGAAATAACTTAAAAACAGAAAATTAAATACCGCATACTCTTTATAAATGAGAGCTAAACAATGGGTACACGAGACACACAGAGGGAAATAATACACAAGGGGGACTCCAAAGGGAAGAAGCTGGAAGGGGGATCAGTGTTGAAAAATTATTGAGTATAATATTCACTATTCAGGTGATGGGTACACTAGAAGCTTAAACCTCATTATTAGGCAATACAGCCATATAACAAATGTGTGTATGTACCACCTCAATCTATAAAAATTAAAACAATTAAAAATTTAAAAACAAGTCAAGTGTGCACCTTGCCACACTGTCACTGCCACCACTGCTGGCATGTGCAAGCAAGAGTGGATTCTGCTGCTATCGCACTATGAAACGCTTTGCTGTCATCACGCACCAGAGTGTAGAAACCAGCAGTCCAGGATTACCTCAGCCCCAACCCAGCACATTGTATTCCTAACCACGAGGAGCTAGAGAACAAAGTTGGAGTCCAAAACAAGCCCCCCAGAATTAGGGCATGCAGTCCAGAAGCTGGGAGCTGAGGGTTGATCCCCTAAAATCTTCCAGAAGTGAAGCCAGTCAACTAAACCCACCCTTATACTACAATCAAACCCTCAAGGTCAACAAATAGAATAAAAGAAAACAAAAAACATCCAAAGGTTGGGAACTTCAAGGATTGAAGTAACATAAGCCCACAAAGATGAGAAAGAATCACTGCAAGAACTCTAACAACTCAAAAAGTCAGAGTACCTTCTTTCCTCCAAAGAACCATACTACATTTCCAAAAAGGTTCTGAAGTGGGCTGAGATGGCTGAAATGACAGAAATAGAATTCAGAATATGGATTGAAAAAAAGATAATTGAGATGCAGGAGTACATGACACCCAATCTAGAAAGCAAAGAATTAAAACAAAATGATATGGGAACAGACAGACAAAATAGCCAGTATAGAAAAGAACTTAACAACCTGACAGAGCTGAAAAACACACTACACGAATTTCATAATATAATCCCAAGTGTTAATATCAAAATAGACCAAGCTCAGGAAAGAATTTCAGCTTTCTGAAATAGTCAGACAAGAGAATAGAGAAAAAAGAAAAGGGACAAACAAAATCTATAAGAAATGTGGAATTATGTAAAGAGATCAAATCTATGATTCATTGGTGTCTCTGAACAAGATGGAGAAAGTGTGAGCAACTTGGAAAACATATTTCAGGATGTCATCCATGAGAACTTCCCCAACCTAGATAGATAAGCCAACATTCACATTCAGGAAATGGAGAGAACCCCAGTAAGATACTTCAAAGAAGAGTATGCCCAAGACATATAGTCATCAGATTCTCTAAGGTCAAAATGAGAAAACAGTATGTTGAAGGCAGCAAGAGAGAAAGGTCAAGTCACCTTGACCACAAACGGAAGCCCATCAGACTAACAGCAGACTGCTCAGCAGAAAACCCACAAGGCAGAAGAGGTTGAGGGCCAACACTGAACATTCTTAAATAAAAGAAGTTCCAACCAAGAATTCTTATCTGGCCAAATTAAGTTTTATAAGCAAAGGAGGAACAAGATCCTTTCTAGGCAAGCAAATACTGAGGGAATTAATTCCCACAAGACCTGCCTTACCCACCTGAAGCAAACACTGAATATGGAAAGAAAGAGTGTTACCAAAAACAACAGAAACACACTAAAGTACACAGACCTGTGACACTACACATCACCCACACAAACAAGTCTGCATATAAACAGCTAACATCATGATGACAGGATCAAATCCACATATATCAATACTAACTTTGAATGTAAATGGGCTAAATGCCCCAATCAAAAGACATGGAATGGCAAACTGGATAAAAAACTATGACCCATTGGCATGCTGTCTTCAAGAGACCCATCTCACATGCAATGACACCCATAGGCTCAAAATAAAGAGCTGGAGGAAAATCTACCAAGCAAATGGAAAACAGAAAAAAGAAAAGGTTGCAATCCTAATTTCAGATAAAACAGACTTTAAAGCAACAAAGATCAAAGAAGAGAAAGAAGGGCCTTACATAAGGGTAAAGGGTCCAATTCAACAAGAAGACCTAGCTATTCTAAATATATATGCACCTAACACAGGAGCACCCAGATTCCTAAAGCAAGCTCTTAGGGACATTTAAAGAGACATTTACCCCCACACAATAATACTGGGAGACTTCAACACCCTCACGACAGTATTAGAGAGATCATCAAACTGAAAATTCACAAAGATATCCCAGATCTGAACTCATCACTGGATTAAATGGACCTGACAGATATTTACAAAACTCTCCATTCAAAAACAGTCGACTATACATTCTTCTCATCACCACAAGGCACTTACTCTAAAATTGATCACATAATTGGAAGTAAAAAAGTGGGCAATGGACATGAACAGACACTTGTCCAAAGAAGATATACATGTGACCAACAAGCATATAACAACTCAACATCACTGATCATTAGAGAAATGCAAATCAAAACTACAATGAGATACCATCTCACACCAGTCAGAATGGCTCTTAGTAACAAGTGAAAAAAAAAAATAACAGGTGCTAGCAAGGTTGTGGAGAAAAACGAATGCTTATACACTGTTGATGGGAGTGTAAATTAGTTCGACCATTGTGGAAAACAGTGTGGCAATTCCTCAAAGACCTAAAGGCAGAAATACCATTTGACCTAGCAATTTCAGTACTGAGTATATACCCAAAGGAATATAAATCATTCTATCATGAAGACACATACACACATACATTTATTCCATCACTATTCACATTAGCAAACACATGGAATTAACCTAAATGCCCATCAATGGTAGACTTGATGAAGAAAATGTGGAATGCCATGCAGCCATAAAAAATAACTAGATCATGTCCTTTGCAGGAAGATGGATAGAGCTGGAGGCCTTTATCCTTAGCCAATTAATGCAGGAACAGAAAACCAAATACCACACATTCTCACTTACAAGTGGGAGCTAAATTATGAGAACACATGGACACATAGAGGGAAAACAACAGACACTGGGGCCTAACAAAGGGTAGAGGGTGGGAGCAGAGAAGGGATCAGAAAAAATAACTAATGCATACTAGGCTTAATACCTGGGTGACAAAATAATCCGTACAACAAACCCCCTTGATACAATTTTACCTATATACCCCTGAACTTAAAAGCTAAAAAAATTTTAAAACAGAAGTTGTTTTAAAGTGTGAGGTATAAACCCATTTTTTTTCCTAGATGACTACCATTAATATAAAGAATGTTTATTGATCAGTTCATTTTTTCCACGTTAGTCTAAAAAGTCATATTTATCAAAGTATATCTATGTGCATTTGAATTTATTTTTACACATCACTGATCATTAGAGAAATGCAAATCAAAACTACAATGAGGTACCATCTCACACCAGTCAGAATGGCTCTTAGTAAAAAGTAAAAAAAAAAAATAACAGGTGCTAGCAAGTTTGTGGAGAAAAAGGAATGCTTATACACTGTTGATGGGAGTGTAAATTAGTTCGACCATTGTGGAAAACAATGTGGCAATTCCTCAAAGACCTAAAGTCAGAGATACCATTTGACCTAGCAATTTCAGTGCTTTTCTGTTAATTTGTCTATCATACTATTTATGAGTATCACACTGAATTAATGTTTATGGTTTTATATTTTTCTTATAGTACTCTTCCCAACTCTCCTCATTACTTTCTTTTTCAGGTTGTCTAATTCCAAGTAAAAGTTGAAATCTTTATATTAAAACTTCTTAGCAGAGCACATTATATAGCTTTTCATTTTGTCAATTGTTCACTTTTATTTATTAATAGAATTTTTGCTTTCTTCTTACTGACCTTGCACTTTCATATTAAATTTATTCCTAGGTTGTACAAACAAAAATAATGATCAGTTTCTTTTGAGTTAGTATGTCATCAATTTCTTTCTCTTGTCTCGTTGTGCTGAATAGTACTGCCAGAATAAGTCTATAGTGACCATAGTAAACACCTTTGTTTTGTTTTTGCCTCGGTGGGAAGGTGTCTTTCATTTCTCAGTTAAGAATAATGTTGTTTTTTAGATTGAAACAGGTATGTTTCAACATTATCTATTGCAAGGTAAGTGCCCATTTATTCTTTTTAAAGGAGTTTTAATCAAGAATAACAACACATTATATGCCTTCTTGGCAGCTGAGTAATCATTGAATTTTCTTTTTTCTATGGATATGACATATTTCATATATTTCCTATCATTGAAACAACTTTTCATTCCCAGTCTTATTGAGTTAATTCATTCAATATTCTGTTGGCCTGTTTTTCTGGTAATTTATTTATACAGCCTGCTATAATGATTAAGGTAGTTTCGTTTTCTTTGTGTGCTACCATTACATAGTACAGTTTACCCCTGAACAACAAGGGTTTTTACAGTAAGGTTTATTTATAAGCAGATTTTTATACAGTATTCATGGGATGCTAAACTTGCTTATACAGAGAACTGACTTTTCATCCACACAGGTTCCCCAGGACTGGTTGTGGGACTTAAGTATGTGCAGGTTTAGGTATAGGCAAGGGTCGTGTAACTAATCACCCAAGTACAGGGAAGCATGACTGTAATCAGCACTTTATGTGTCATTTACAACATTGTTACTTTCCTTTCATAAACAATTTTTTGGGGGATAATTTTCATTTTTCATGCTACCCTTTTGTAACTTTTTTCTTTTGTGGTAACCCATCTTTTTAGACTTATCCTTTTTGAAATCACTTTCATAAATGATATTTTTAAAGAAAATTATCCTTTACTTTCAGGTTTTCAAACTTATTTGCATAGAATTGAAAACGTCATTTTCTATGATTCTTAGAATATCTTCTATGTCTCCATTATTTTTCCTGTAGCATTTATTATTTTAGAGTGTATGCTTTTTCTCCTTTGATTAATTTATATGAGGATTCAACTGTTATACTGATTTTTTTTTTTAAGTGGAAGAACTGGAATATATCATTAGTTCACACTTTTTGTCTTTCCTATTTCGTTGATTCCTGCCTTTATGTTTATTTGCTAGTTTGGTTTTTTAATCCTGTTACTAATTTATTGAGTGGGTTTTCTAGTTATTTTAATTTCTTCAAAGATTATAAGTTTTTCTGAGCATTGTTTTATACCTTCCCCTTGTACCTTGTCGATAATTTCAAGTTTTATTTTATTGTAACCAGACAATGTTGTTTTAAATAGTTATAATTTATGGAAGTATTTTTGTACCTAATATGGTAAAATATTTTTGGAATGCTCTGTGCACCTAGGAGAGAAGATATAGTCTCTACTTTGAGTGTGTGTGGGATATATATGTGTGCATTGTGGGGTTTGGAGAAGAGTGTCAATGTGTTCTACTTTATTAATTATATGTTTAGGTTTTATAAATCACTTATTTTTTGTTTACTTAATCTCTCATGGACTGAAAGAAATAAATCATAATTTTCTGATATTGATGTATTTTTGCATATTTCTTCTTACATTCAAAGATTTTGCTTTTTGATGGTTGACAGTGTATTTAGTGCATATAAGTTCCAAACTGTTATATAGTCATTGCAAATTCCACTCTTTAGCTATATAAAGTAACTTTATTTCAGTTTTTTTCTGACTTGAACTTAACTTAGTCCTATATTATGATCAAAAGCCTTGTTTTCTTTTTGTTTGCATTTGCTTGATTTATTCTCATACTGTTGCTTAATTTCATTATAAAATTTTTGTTTTGTTTTGTTTTCAAAATGGTATAGTCACAAAGTTTAAAAGTAATACAGCTGGGCACGGTGGCTCACGCCTGTAATCCCAGCACTTTGGGAGGCTAAAGCAGGTGGATTGCTTGAGGTCAGGAGTTCAAGACAAGCTTGACCAATATGATGAAACCCTGTCTCTACTAAAAATCCAAAAAAAAAAAAAAAAAAAAAATTAGTCGGGCATGCTGGCGGGCACCTGTAATCCCAGCTACTCGGAGGCTGAGGCAGCAGAATCCTTTGAACCTGGGTGGCAGAGGTTCCAATGAGCTGAGATCATGCCACTGCACTCCAGCCTGGGCAACAGAGCGAGACTCCATCTCAGAAAGAAAAAAGAAAAAAGTAATATAAGATCGGTACTAGACATAAATAAAATGCATGTTTCTCTGTCTTACTCTTTTCCACTCCCTCTAGTCCAAATACGTTCTTTAAAAATTTAAATACTTTTTTGGTTGACTTCTTAGGACTGTAAACCTTTACAATTCTTTCACTTGACTTCCTATTGTATATTAATCTATCTACTGTCCTTCCACTTATACCATTTAAATAATCAAATTTTAGTTCATTTATATTGCCAATTATATACATTTTTATTGTCACATATACTTTCACCTCTGTCACTTGATTTCTAACTTTAAATGATATGTTTTTAATTTTAGCTGTTAAAAATGGATAAACTTGCAGTTTTATACTTCTACTTTTCCTCTCCCTTCCCTGTCTCACTTTTTTGGGCTACATCATTTCTTGATTATAAAGGTTTATAAGATATGAATACTGTCACATAACTGCAATTCCCACATTTATTTAAATCTTAACACTGAATTTAATAATAACAACTAGTTTTTTTTTCTATGTTCAATAATGTAGATCTGATTTTTAATTCTTTTATCACTGTTTGAGTGTAAGATTTTTAAGTCATTGCTTATTTCTTGAGAAATGTTTAAAAGCTATTATTCTATTGTCCACAGGCAGTGTATGCTGTAGTGGATAAATCTGAGGCTGAAAGCAATTATTTTAAATCAAATGATAATTTGATTTTTTTCTCAGATTTGAAAAGGGATTATGTCTTTTTTAAAAAAAAAATCAAGTAACTTATTCAGATAACTGAAATCATTCATTTTTTTCTCATGGCATGTGCACTTTTCCAAACTGTAAATTGAAGGATTTATTTATTTCTGAAGAGCTTTATTGTATTCTACATTTAAATGTATTGTATTATATGTTATTTTTTTATTGTCATTGTTTCTTTTTGTCAGACTGATTATATGTACATTGGATCTCATCTGCCTTTTTTCTGTATCTATCATTTTCTTTTATTCTTTTAAATTCTTTATCAAATTCCATTTCACTTTCCTGATTTTCATCTTTCCCCCATGTTCCTTCCTGTTTAGCAGTATCAATTATCATTTGTGTTGCTTCTAATTTCTCCCTAAGTTCTGTGATTTTTTCCCCTTCCATTTTCTGAGATCTGCCGGCCCAGCTCACATTTAATCTTTTTCCGTTGTCTTGTTACCACTCACCTGACTTTCTCTGTCTTTGTTTAGTGTTCTAAATTCAGAGTCAAATTGACTAAATTTTTTTTAAATCATGGAAGGCATTTTATAATAACTTTTGTCTGGTCTGTAACAACCATTTTCTGGTGAGTATTCTTTGCCTGCCTTTTATTTTTGCTTTTCCAAACCCCTTCTCTTCCTGTAGTATCTTGGTTTAGATTTCATTTTGGCTTCTTTTAAAATTATTCATCAGTTTTAAAATCAGCTTTTCTTTAAACAAATCTTCACCAGGAGTTTGCATGAAAGAAGAGTCTAAGGTTGTATTCCAGACTGGCAGGAACTGTAATCATGACGTACTATTTATTCTCTTATGCTTTATTTCTTCGCCAGTAGATGAAGATAACCAATTCTATACTTGTTCATAATGTAAACTCTCTCTCTGCCTCTTGTTTCATCAATAGACCACCTCCTGCGAATATCACTTGCTTAAAAGAGCCTTTGTCTGTGCCCTGAAACTATCTTGCTAGCTTGTGCACAGATTTTATTACTATAAACAAGAAATTTTGGTTTAGCAGCTCTAGATGTCTCATTTACCTTTGAGACTTCTACTTCGCATTTATAGGGATAATCACCCAATGTGAACTTTCTCTGATTCAATTTGCACCCCATTTAGAATACCAGTGCTTGGAAACCATTCCAAATCCTTTGACATTCAGAGTTTTAGATGGTTTCTATTTTAATAAAGTCATAACTATAATGCAAGGATAGCTCAGGTTCCAGATTCAGCGATATATAATAACTGTGAACCACCTTTGACCATCACCCCTCTTTTCAGAGTTTTGAGTGATAAAACCTCTACCTTCAAATCCAAATGTTGGCCCAGTTTCAGCTCCAGGAAGTTGACCTGTCTTTCAATGGAAACCTTTACTTTAAAAAACTCACCAGCAGAAGCAAAGAAGGAAAAGTCTTAGACAGATGTAGCAAGAAAGAAACTCCAAGTCTAGGAATAAAGAGCCTAGAAAGTCCATAGATAAAATTACTTTAAAATGTCAATTTAGCAAAAGAATAAGATGCTATTAGGGCATGGAGGAGAAAAAAGATTGGTAGGTTTCCAATTTCTGAAGTTTCTTAATTCCTAGTTAAAAATCAATAGTTGTATAATCTGGTATGAAAAAATAGGTCTTGCTCAGAAAGACTCAGAATAAATACAAAAATAATTTTAACCTGTTTTTCTAGAGAAAGTTCCAATGTGCTCATAATTTTTATGGTTTGAAAGAAACAATAATGGCTCTTTCTAAATTTATCATATATCCACTTGGATGCCAACGCCAAAGTGAGAATTTAAAATGTACGTAGTCCCTAAGCCTAAGTTAATGATATAAACAAGAAGTAAAGTCAGTGATTTAATGACAAATGCAGTTCTCATATAGGAATTAAGGTTGAAGTAAAAAATTCTTTTTGGTCCACTGTTGTATTGAAAGTGGTTGCTAGAGGACATTTATTTTGTGTGTTTCAAAATCTGTTATTAATGGTACTAGGAGTCCCTTTACTCCAATTAAAACCTGTGTTTATATTTTCCATTGGCTGAAGTTGTTCCCTAGTTTGGCATTAATTATCACAGCCATGTAGCCAGTATCTAAATTTATTGTTCATATATTCTTTAGTTGCTGTAAATCTTAAAATTGCATACAGAAATATTTTTTTATATATATATACACACACACACACATCAGTTTGCTTCAGTTTCTGTATATCCAGATATATAGTTCTCACTATATTCTATAGGTTGAGTAGACTAGGAATTGGATTATATATTTTAACACAATTCATTGTGGTAATTAATACATTTCATGGAAATATGAAGTAAATAAATTTACTACCTAAGGTCAAGTCCTCCCTTCTATTTATATGCAGATTTTATTCATGTACATTTTATTCTAATATAATTAGTCAAACTGAACTACATTTTATTACTTTCTTAGAAATCTGTTATACTAATCATAATGCGAATAATTAATCTTCACTCTGTTATGAGACAATTTTTTTTTTTTAGATGGAGTCTCACTTTGTCTCCCAGGCTAGCATGCAGTGGCATGATCTCGGCTCACTGCAACTCTTGCCTCCCGGGCTCAAGCGAATCTCCTATCCCAGCATCCTGAGTAGCTAGGATTACAGGCATGTGCACCCACACCCAGCTAATGTTTGTATTTTTAGCAGAGATGGGGTTTTGCCATGTTGGCAAGACTGGTCTTGAACTCCTGACCTCAGGTGATCTGCCTGCCTTGGCCTCCCAAAGTGCTGGGATTACAGGTGTGAGCCACCATGCCGGGCCTAAAAATGTTATTTGTTTAATGTGTAACTACAAATGTGTTTCTTTCACTCTATTTAGAATGAATTCAGTTTAAATACAAGCCATATATAACAAATCTAAGTGCTTTCTATCTATGACTTATTTTAAGGTTCTAAATATTTCTGTGATGTGTTCTTTAAAAATTTTAGAAGAATCCATGGTTGAATGAAATGTAACCTATATAATGGCACTTTTAGTGACTTGCTAACTGGAATGTAGTTCCCAAGAATGTTACCCACATTACTAATTCCTATTAGAATTATTGTACTGTTCTATTAGAATATTAGATATTAGATAGAATATTGCAATATTAGAATAGTACAATAATCAGTCAACATATGTTTTTTGAGCACTTATTGAATACAAAACATTCTTCTTGGCATTAGGGATACATCAATGAACAAAACAGATAGAATCCCTCCTTGTAAGAAGCTACATCCTAAGGGAATGAGTATGAATCCTTCTGACTTGGGTTAGAAGTGAACCCCCACTGATTATGGGCAGTGTGAACCTGGGCTGACTGGTCACTTAGCAGTTCTGACCCTCAGCCTCATCATCTATAAATCAATCCTAATACTTACCTCATATGCTCATGTTGTAAAGGTATGTGAAGATTAAACATGATATTGTACACAGAGCTCTTAGCACAGTACCTGGAACATAATAAGGGCTTGACATGTTCTTCATGTCTGTATTGATTTATTTTATCCTGACAGTTAACAAACATTTCTGGATTGGAAGCAGACTGATTACTTACTGATGATCTTATCATCAGTTTCCCATCCCCAGTCCTCCATAGACCAAAATGATGAGGGCAGATATTTCCTGTGCATGCAAAGCGGGATTTGTACACAGGAGATAAAGAAGCCTTGCAATTATGAACCTCAGAGCTTATGTAAGAGCTAAACAACTACCCCTCCTGCTTCCTAAGAAAAACACAAAAATTTTTGGTCTGTGATGTAAACAAGTCTTCTCTGAGACAAATGCGAGAAGGTCTTTAGGTGTTTACAATTCTTTGAAACATGAACACGTGGCTCCAAAAGAGAAAAACCTGTACATCGACCCTGGATATTTCACTGGTTGTAGCTTTCAGGGCTTTCACCATTCACTTATCCTTTCAGCCAGGTTGCCAATAATTTTTGCTCAGAAAGTCATGACCATGCAGAAACATAAAAACATTCACATTGTTTTTTGACACTACTCAATAACCATGAATGATTACCGTTGTTATTGTTATTTGTAGCAACCACAGCCTGAGAACATGAGTATATTTCATGCCCCACTCTCCTAAGGAAAGGAAGAGGAGTGAGGGCTTTGGGGAAATAACACATTCATTGTAAAATAATGGCATTTACTCTTAGGATCTCTTCCTTTTCTTTCCTTTTACTTTAAGCACCTTCTCAAGAGTTTCTCTACACAGTAAGACTCCCTAAACTTTATTTATGGCAAGGAAACTATAATATATTTGTTTGAATTAGTTCACTGTATTCATTGCTAATGGGTCTTCTGTGCAATAGTAGTCAAAAAAATATGTTTTTTGAAAAAGTTTTTGGGTCAGATACATTTGGAAAGGCTGGTGGAATATATCTCCCCTCTTGGATAGTCACAAGACACAATACCATGCTACATGTTTTAAGAAATTCTGCAGAATGCTATTTAACTCTTTTTAAAAACTCCAAGTACTAGAAGAACAACTTAAAGAGATGGATTTATAGATTCTTAGGCAGTTGGATAGAAGAAATAAAATTGATGGTAGGGTTTTCTAAGCATCTCTCAAAAACGACTTGACATAGATGAATACCAATATAACAAAACTTGATGTATATATATATATTATATATTATTGGGGGACCACCCCCCAATATTTCAATGTAGGTTATTTCTATGTTCCATAAGTGTTGGCTGGCTGAGAAATAAACAGTACAAAGAGAGGAATTTTACAGCTGGGCCGCCGGGGGTGACATCACATATTGATAGGACCGTGATGCCCACCTGAGCCTCAAACTAGCTAGTTTTTTATTAAGGGTTTCAAAAGGGGAGGGGGTTTAAGAACAGGGAGTAGATCACGTGCTTCACAGAGCAAAAAGGAGAACTACTGACAAGGGTCCAAGAAAGATCACAAGGCAAAGGGCAAAAGCAGAATGACTGATAAGAGTCTATGTTCAGCAGTGCACATATTGTCTTGATAAATATCTGAAACAACAGAAAACAGGGTTCGAGAGCAGAGAACTGGTCTGACCACAAATTTACCAGGGTGGAGTTTTTCCCTACCCTAATAAGCCTGAGGGTTCTGCAGGAGACCAGGGCGTATCTCAGTCCTTATCTCAACCACATAAGACAGATACTTCCAGAGCGGCTGTTTATAGACCTCCCCCCAGGAATGCATTCCTTTCCCAGGGTATTAATATTAATATTCCTTGCTAGGAAAAGAATTTAGCGACATCTTCCCTACTTAAACGTCCATTTACAGGCTGTCTGCAAGAAGAAAATTATGGCTCTTTTTGCCTAACCCTGCAGGCTGTCAGACCTTATGGTTGTCTTTCCTTGTTCCCTAAAAATCGCTGTTATTCTGTTCTTTTTCAAGGTGCACTGATATCATACTGTTCAAACACACATGTTTTACCATCAATTTGTACAGTTAACGCAATTATCACAGTGGTCCTGAGGTGATGTATATCCTCAGCTTACAAAGATAACAGGATTAATAGATTAAAGTAAGACAGGCATAAGAAATTATAAAAGTATTATTTGGGAAATGATAAATGTCCATGAAATCTTCACAATGTATGTTCCTCTGCTGCGGCCCCATCCAGTCCCTCCATTCGGGGTCCCTGACTTCACACAACAATATATATACTTATATGTACATCTATATCTACATGATGTATATAATTATCTATATCTATATGGTGTATATCTATATCTAAGATGTATATATGTGTGTGTGTATGATGTATATAAAACACCTGTGTTCCAGATTATATAGTTAGTATTGGGGATACAAAGATGTCTTATGAAACATAGCTTTGCCCTTGAATATCTGATGTGTCAATAAGATCTGTCCTGAAATGTTAATCCAACCTCTATAGATAACGATGAAGTCTCAGGACAATTCTACCTTAAGCTGTATTTATAGCATTTGTGTTTGGAAACTCCGTCTCTTTGGTTTATTAGGGGATAGCAGGAAAATCTAATTTCTACCAAATACTTTAGAAATCCCTTCTCAAATATCCTAATAAATTTCAGCAAATCTGTAAGTTTATGACCTTCTCAATCTCTTCTACCTCTGAAGGAGGAATGGTCCTGTCCCCTTGTTCCAATTTTTTTTTTTTTTCCTGGTGTAGCAGAATGCACCATGACAAACAATTTTAATGAAGGGATGGTAAAAAATTTCTCTTCGTTGTAGTTTTTATTAAAGTTTTTCTGTGATTGTTTGATTACGTCCTCAGTTAATGGAGTATGCAGAAAATTAATATAATTTGCTTCCCTTAGTTATTAATTCAACAGTTATTTATTGAGCATTTAGTATGTGTTGGGTACTATGCTAATTACTGTGCTTTCATAGTATAAAAGGACAGAGTCTCAGGGCTTAATAAGCTAAGAGTCTATTTGAGGAGACAGAAAAATAAACAAATAATACGTGGCGTAATAAATCAATGATAGGACTATTTTCAAGGCACAAACGGAGAACAAAGGAGCCATGATGAACCCTACTGCTGGCTGAGGAGAGAAAAATGAGGTTAGAAAAAATCACATGTCCATAACTCAGACTTACGTTACTTTTTTCCTGCCCATTGCTGTTGCTAAAATGAAAAGACAATGGGTCCATATTAGTATATAAATCATCTCCATTATTGCAATGGTACATAGCACTGTAACCTCCAGTCACCTGCTGGTCCTAGGAATGTCATTCTTTAAATCTGTGTATTAAGATCAGCATGCCTACCTCATCAGAAAACCTGACAACATCTACTTTAGATTATCATCCTATGACTTTCAATAGAAGTGATAACGCCTCCGATATTTTAAAGCCTATTTACTCTAGAATCTCAATTTACATTCAAGCAATTTAATGTGGCAGCATGAATATCTGATACGCTGAGGACTATCCCTAGGATGAACACGAGTGGTCTTAAAATGTTTTCTACCACCTCTTAAAGAGATATATTACCTTGGCATTTCAAAATAACAAGAAAACTTTAAACACACACACACACACACACACACAATAGGAACAGCAGAACAGAAAATGCAGTTAATCAAATGGAAATAATACCACCCAATTAAAAAGTATCTTTTAGTTCAAACCTATCTAAAAAGTTACTAATGGAGCTAGATAAGGCCTAATCGTAAGTTAGAACAAGAAGAAACCTGATAGTTAACTTTAGGAGGTGATTTTAAGTCCCTTGGATAAAGGGCTACTGTAGTTTGGCTGGTAAGTCTAACCAGATGTGGGTAGTCAATCAGATTGGCTTATGCAATCCCTATTCTGCTCCAACCAGGTAGCCATGTGACCCTGGGCAGGGCACTTGAACTCTGCAAAGTGAGGAGCTTTGATTTAATTGAGGGTTTCACCAGCTCTGGAATTTTTAATCTGGCAATAGGGAGTTTAAGAAAATCCTGAACTCCCAAAAATTGTATGAAAATTTGTATTAACATACACATGTGCATGTTTTTCAGGGAGTTACCAAATTACATTAGATTATTTCCATTTGCCAAAAGATTAACAATCACTGAACCAGACGATCTCTAACATTGCCTTGAGTCTAAAACATTTTAAGGTTCTGTGATTTTTACAGTTTAATATTTTGGTCACATTTTCTCAGGGTATAGAAAATATATGGAGTGAGTTGGGGCCACTGAAACCACTGACCCTTTTGTAGCCCTGAGTTGTCATTTATTTGCGGGAGTGGGGGCAGTATTTGGTATTTTGTTCTACTCTAGGGGTTTGGAAAAATGAACACAATAGCCACAAGCCCTTTACTCATTTCCACTGTGCTTATTTCACAATAGTTACGTGTATGTTCAAACATTATAGGCCAGTGTTGTTAGTACTCATTTGTAAGATAATTACAGAACTGCTGTACCAGTCCATTTTATGCTGCTCATAAAGACATACCTGAGACTGGAAAGAAAAAGATGTTTAATTGGACTTACAGTTCCACATGACTGGGGAGGCCTCGGAATCATGGCAGGAGGTGAAAGGTACTTCTTACATTGTGGCAGCAAGAGAAAATGAGGAAGAAGCAAAAGCAGAAATCCCAAATAAACCCATCAGATCTCAAGAGACTTATTCACTATCACAAGAATAGCATGGGAAAATCCGGCCCTCACGATTCAGTTACCTCCCTCTGGGTCCCTCGCACAACATGTGAAAATTCTGGGAGACATAATTCAAGGTGAGATATGAACAAGGACAGGGTCAAACCATTTCAACTGCTCTGAGGACAATTCTACTTTTTCATTACAGTTGTTTTAGATATAAACACTGAGATTCTTACATCTACATATCCAACACAAGTTCACATGCCTCAGTATTTCAAAAGGCTGCCTCACTTTTAAGAATAGTAAACACCAATAATGGGATTATAATAGAACCCATTACTGGCTATATACCAAAGGATTATAAATCATTCTACTATAAAGACACATGCACACATATGTTTACTGAAGCACTATTCACAGTAGCAAAGACTCGGAACCAACCCAAATACCCATCATGATAGACTGCATAAAGAAAATGTGGCACATATATACCATGGAATACTATGCAACCATAAAAAGGATGAGTTCATGTCCTTTGCAGGGACATAGATGAAGCTGGAAACCATCATTCTCAGCAAACTAACACAGGAACAGAAAACCAAACACAACATGTTCTTACTCATAAGCGGGTGTTGAACAATGAGAACACATAGACACAGGGAGGGGAACATCACACACTGGGGCCTGTTGTGGGGTGAAGGGCTAGGGGAGGGACAGCATTAGGAGAACTACCTAATGTAGATGACGGGTTGATGAGTGCAGCAAACCACCATAATACATGTATACCTATATAACAAACCTGCACGTCCTGCACATGTATCCCAGAACTTAAAGTATAATGCTAATTTGAAAAAAAACACAACTTAAGCCAAAGGGGGAAAAATGATTCTAGAATAGGTGTTTCTTGTTTTCCACACTCCACATGCATGCCCAACTCTCAGACTCACAAGTATCCTGATTTCAAAAGCAGTCTCTGGGCTACTTCAGTATGAGCCCCTAGTCTATACCAGCACAGAATAGGGCCATAACTTTTGAAATTAGATATGTCCTCAGTCCTCCACTCTGTCCCATGGATTTCAAAGAGACTTCTGGGCAGGACTGCATGTATTGCAGGGATTGGAGGCAGGGAGAGGCGGGGGGAGGATTTGGAACCACTGGGTTGTAGCACATATGTGAGGGTGTATATGAGACACAGGAAAGAACAGAGAAGAGAATGTATTTGTGTATGAATTCTGCATTCAAGAAAAATTATCTTTGCTGCACTTGGTTAATTTCTCTTTAACTCCTTTTGGTCTGCCAGACACAGTACATTTCTCTCCCAGCATCTTCTGATTTTGCAAACTTCTCTCTGGGTGCAAAATCTCTCATTGACTCAAGATGTTTGGGTTTGAATCCATTTAAATAGCTGTCTCCTGTAGCTTCTTCCCCTGTGCTTGCGAGTGGGCTCCTGTGCTTCTTACTCTCATTTCCTCACTCAAATACATTCTACCTAGATGACATCATTTTCTCTGCCGCCCTCTCAAATGGCAGGCTGTGAGTTATAATGGAAAGGCTAGGGATTCTAAAATACATTTTAAAAGCTCTGGTTTGGAAAGCTAATTCTTCCATTTTTAAGCTGTGTGATCTTCAAACTATTTTATAACTACTCTGAGTTCATGGTAATAAAACTTCAAGGCAGAGTATATATATCAATTCTGGAGCTCAATTTTCAATATGTCTACTTTTCTAATAGGATAGGAATGAGGGGCATCTTTATACCCCTGTATCTAACACAAGACCTAGAACCCAATAGGCTATGAGTGAACATTTGCTGACTGAGCGAATAAGCCTTATTTTTTTTTTTTTTGAAGCTAGGAATAATCATACCTGTGAGGTTGTTATGAGAAATAAATGAATTCATTCTTTCCTTCAGCAAATATTAATTGCTGCATATAAATCAGTAGGTCTAGGATACAGTGGACATGCAATACATATTTATTCTCTTTTTCCTTTCTTTCTCCTTTCCAAGACACACTATAGGAGGGCACTGGATGCATCCTCTTCCTTCCTCATGCCAACACTGGCCTATCAGACTGCCGCCCTCCTTCCCCCGACGTGAAGTAAGCACATATCGTTTGTCTGTGGTCAACTGCAAGAACCGAACTTACCTGGCACCTCAGCTGTCATGGATCAAGGACCTGCTTTCATTCTCCCCTGTGCAGGACAGTTTCCCAGGCGGCCTTGGACTGATCCAGTTCTCCCCTCTTTCTCACTTGCAGCTCTCAAGAATAACTGTAGAATGTGCTGAGAATGCAGCATCCTGTGATAAGAAAGGAGGTGGTTGGAATGGCCAGGGAACAGGATGTCTTCCCATGCTCTAGCCCAGGGTGTCCTGTGGCTCTGGGGTACAAAACCCAGGGCAGGCTGCTTTGTGAGATACCTCAGCTGTGGTGCAAGTGGAGCATGTACAGAAGAGACCCCATCTATCCCAGGCAGCTTTCTTGAGCTGGGAAACTGTTCCCGGCTGCCTGTCAGGAATAAACCCACTTCATATAACTCGTATGGGGCCAATCTGTCTCACGGACTCAGACAAAGCGGTAACCACTGTCCAGTGACAGTCAACCAGCTTCACACCTGCTGCTGTTACAGCAATGCAACAGTGAGACTGGAGTCCAGACTTCAACGTGGAGTCAGGGCACATTGGTTTGAGTTGGTTTCTGTGATTCTATGACAATAACTTCTTCGGGACAAACTTTTACATTTCTTAAAACAAGGAGGTTGGATTAGTTGATTTCTCAGGTGCTTCCTCTTTTAAATTGTGGAACGAATCTAGCGCTTCACCTCATAGACTACCTTTGTAGCATTTGCTTTTATTGCAAGTATTATTTCTTTACCTCAATGGAAAACTTTTTATAGGCAGAAATTCGGACAGATATTTCTATATCCCTCACATGCCTAGAATACTTTTAATAAAGTAACAGCTCCAATCCTTATTCATTCATTAGCAAAATGAATAAGAATTTTTCAGAGTTATGTAATACCCTGCAGGGCTTACAAAATCAAAGATACTGCATTTGATCAAGATTCAAACATTCCATTTGGGGCATTTAAAACATTATAATGTAATGTATTCCACTTCTGTCAAAATATTTAGAGGTAATTATATTATATATATGTTATCTTATACCTAAAATCAAACATTAAGAATCCCATTTTCTTCCCAGTGGGGATCTGCACAGGCACAAAGTTGATCACCCTGGAATTCATTTTCTGAAAGACATATGCCTTTCTTATAAAGATCTATCAGTTTTCAAGCAACAAAGTTTCCACATGGTGAAACTGAAAGTTAAGCTCTGGGGAAAAGTATTGTGTAAAATCTGTAGAAGATAAACTGAAACAAAATAAAAGAAATATAAAGCCCAACTCAAAGAAAGCCACCAGGAGTTACAATCTCCCCTGCAACCAAGTGTGATTTCAGCTGGACATCTTTGGGCAAAGTCGACATGTTTCAGCCTCCCTTTCATACTAGCAAATCCTTCAAGAGTGCCTGCAGGGTAAAAATAAAGCTGTCTGTGATGAAGCTGGGCTTTTCAGAGACCAGGGTAGTGCCTATCAGCTCAGTGACAATGCTTTCTGCCCCAGCGCAATAAACTGTTCCGATTTCATGGCCTTCTCTTAGGTTGAAGCCTACAAAAAAACAGCAAAGCATCTTGAAATGAGACTCTGTGTGCCTCACTCCAGTGCTGAGCTCCCGAGATCCAGAGCATCACTCTCAAAGTGGTGAAGGAAAATAAGACAAGGGAAGTTGCAATAAAGAAACCTGAGTGCTTAGAGCATTCTGTCCAAGTTGTTTTCCATTAAAGGTAACATTTGATACCATTCATCTTCAGCTTCCTCTGTCTCCTCGGGGCCTCTATTTCTACACCTGCTATCTTAGTCCAATTGTAGCTCTGACAGTGATTTATCAAACTCTTAGATCTCGTTTATCCTTTTTTTTTTTTTCCATAGCTTGTTTTTCAAACATTAAATCTCTGAAATGTCCAATTTAACCTGCCTTTCCTGATAAGGTTTATGGTGCTCTAAGACTATGAACATAGATACTAAATCACTTAGTATTATGTAACATTACTATCCATGTAAAAGGTGTTATTTCATTCAGAAATGTGGTGGCAGCATCTTTAACCTCAAAATGAGTATTTGCTCTCAGTCAATCTTTCCATTTTAGGTTTGTTCTCCCACAGTTGATTGCATAAATGGCTATTCCAATTTAGTTGTATTATTCACCATACAATAAATTTTACTTGCTGACATTTATATAATTATTTTCTGGTTATTTAACTCACAAGTACTATTTTCCTACTAACATATTTATTGCTGAAATACTGTTCTGATTTGCTTCTCATATATTCAGCCCTATCACTTTGGGAAATGTTTTCTCATCTCAACTCTGTCCCCTGTTTCTATTCAGTAACTAGAAGTTACTGTTGGCTTTTTAAATGTTCTATTTGTCCACCCTCAATTGCCAACCAACATTAATTCAAAGAATAAAATGAAACCATTTAGAAAGGAATGGGCGAGGTGATGATGACCAACTAATTTTAACACCAAGATACCATAAAAAGAATTTTAAACAAAACTCTTAATATGATATTGAAACCAAAAAAATGAGTTTGTTATATATTTATATGACA
>NW_012103454.1:1808471-1812264 GCF_000951045.1 Mandrillus leucophaeus
TCTATATATACACTATATATATAAGGCCACATAATCTTTGGAAGCAGATCAGTTTCATTTCTAGCTTCTACGAATTGAAACCTCCTTGGAATTCCTGTTCTCTGTGTTTCTATTGTTATCAAATACTGCTCCCCTACGCCAAGGAAGCTCTTTCCTTTCTGAGCACTGATAGCTGGGAAGCATATTCTTCACTACACTCTAGGTCTTCATTTTAGTGGGGATGGTAGGTTTGCTGACTGGTTCTAGTGAACAGGTGTAACGTGTCTAAGTCAATGGCTGATGCTTGCCGGAAGGTAACACCTTAATGGGAGCGCAACATTAATCATCTAAAAATATGTTTCATCATCTGGCCTTCAAAATAATTTCACTTTTGACTTCTCTATTTTCACCACAGCCTTGTTATTTTTCCAGTTCCCACTGTGAAAATAATAAGAATAATTTATTCAATGCATCATTTATCGAGCATCTTTTATAGGTGCCAGGGATACATCAATAAAAAAAGCAGACAAAAGTTCCTGGTCTTAGGGATCTTACATTCCAGAGAAGAAGGGACAATGTATGATAGATAATTATTTTATGCAAATTATGATGATGCGATGATAACAAATATTTATTGAGCAATTTACTATGCTAAAACTATGGTGAATTATTTATATGTATCACATTGTTTAATCCTCACACCTGTAGAGAAAACGGCAAGGTGTGAATTGTTATTCTCTTTTTACAGACGAAGAAACTCTGATTAGAGAGGTTTAAATAATTTGACCAAGACATGGGACACATGAGCAGAATGGCGAGGGACTGAACCTTGATTGCTCTGACTTCAAATCCTGAGATTGTAACGATGGTACTCCACCGCTTGATCTAAAGGTTAATGACTTCTTCGTTTCTACATTTCTCTGACATGCTGTATTGACTCTTCTTCATTTTGCTGTTAGCATTCCAGTATAAGCTTTCTGGTTGCTTCCTCACTGCATGCTGATGAGGTTTGACCCAAATGTCATTTTGAATTGTAACTCCCATAATTCCCACATGTTGTAGGACGGACCCAGTGGGAGATAAATGAATCATTGGGGTGGTTTCCCCTATACTGTTTGCGTGGTAGCAAGTAAGTCTCCTGAGACCTGATGGTTTTATAAGGGGAAACCCCTTTTGCTTGGATCTCATTTTCTCTCTTCTCTGCTGCCACGTGAGGTGTGCCTTTTGCCTTCTATCATGATTATGAGGCCTCCCCAGTCACGTGGAACTGTGAGTCCGTTCAACCTCTTTTTCATTATAAATCACCCAGTCTCAGGTATGTCTTTATCAGCAACATGAAAATGGACGAATACACATGCGTTTCTAGCATTTCCTGCATCTGATGTAGTCACTTTATTACAATGAGAAGTGATATTCTCTTTGAGAGAACAGTGAAATTTATAATTTATGCAGATTTCATTAACTTTCCACTGTACACACGTTGTCTTTTGAAAACTTCATCTTGGCATTCAAAGGTCTCTTCAATGTCACCTCAATCTACTTTTCCAATCTCATCTTTAAAAATCACCAATTCAGAATTTTCATTCAAAATTTACCATTTTCAATCCTCTCAAATAGAGCATGAAAATCCTACCTCTTGGGTCTGTTTCACATAGATAGAATTCCTTTATTTAAGACCTAGTTTACCATCACTCCATAAGAATATTTTTGACCGTTCTGGTTCACGTTGACTTTGCAGTCTCTATTGTCCTGAAGTTTATCATGTAACTCATCCTATATTGTGACGTGTTTTGCAAGATATCATTTTAAGAATACTAATTTCCAAAATTTTATGTCAGGAATAATAATTCCCAAAACTTTGTAAAATTTTAGGCACAACGTGCATGTATGCGAGGCCAGCTGAATAGCAGATAGCCATAGGGTTGCCCTCTTTGCTCATCAGCACAACCACTCTTCAGATTTCTTGACAGTGCTCTCTTCTTACCTTTCCACTTCCATTTTCCTTTACATATGTGATAATTTATGCTTCCACTTCCTCTCTGCCTTACTTTCTCTTGGATCCGACTACCTAATGTTCTCATTTCTCATCTCGCTCCAGCACTGGTCCAAGGAAGCTGTGCTCTGGCAGTGCAGGTGGTGATAAGGGATAAGGGAGGGGAAAATCCAAGCCTTCATCTAGCTCTTCCTTATGCTACACCTCTGTCATTGATTGTCTATTTCCAGGAATGACCCCAGCGTTGCCCTGTCTGCTTTCCCTCTTTCTCCTGACCCAAGGCTCAATAATGCACTGTGGTTTACCATATCAAACTTGAGAGTACTCAAGCCCAAATTTTACTTGTTTTTTTTGTCATTTAAGAGAACAGTGAAAATTTGTCTTTAAGAATCCATGTGTAACCTTGTTTTTATCTACTGTGTCAATGGAGAGATCAACATTTGTTTTGGTATTGATTGAAATGGTGAGATGGAAAGTTGATAACGTGCACTAAATGCTAACGATATGCCAAGCAATATTTTAGGCATTGTATAGGTATTGGCTCAATACTCACTATAATCTGATGACATGGGTGTTGTAATTATTTCTATTTTATAGATGTAGAACCTGAGGCATAGAATTAAGAAACTTGTCCCAAAGTATATAAATATTAAGCAACAGGATAAAATATCAGATGATCTGGCCCCAAAGTCAGTTCTCCTATGCTCTGTGTTATGGCTTTACGTGCTACAACTTCCAACAGAAAGGAAGGAAGCAAAAGTTCCCTAGAACTTTATGAGTAAAGAAATGATGTATCTAGGAGTCTGTCTATGACAAGCAATGACCGCATGTGTTTATATAACATTTTGCCCTTTGACTCTCTGAGGAGTTCATCTTTGCTGCTCACGCTGCTGGAGTCCTTGCCTCAGGCCAGAAGAGTTATCATCAGAGCTAGGCAGGAGACAGTTAGCCCTTCTGTGTTGAAAAAAGTGCTCTCTAGCCAGGCATGGTGGCTCATGCTTGTGATTCCTACGCTTTGGGAGAATGAGGCAGGAGGATCATCTGAGGCCAGGAGTTCCAGACCAGCCTGAGTAACAAAGAGAGACTATGTCACTACAAAAAAAAAAAAAAAACAAGTAAAAAATATTAGCTGCGCATGGTGGCAGATAACTGTACTCCCAGCTACTCAGGAGGCTGAAGTGGGAGAATTGCTTAAGCCCAGGAGTCTGAGGACGCAGTGAGCTATGATCATGGCACTGCAATTCAGCCAGGGAGATGGAGCAAGACCCTGACTCTAAAAAAATTAAAAAATCAAAAAAATTTCTTTAAATGCCCCCGTGTTACCCGTGATAGATTGTGTTTCCAGGACTTTTTGTCTACATACTTTATTTCAGGTAATTATTGGACCAACAAAATTTATTGGTTTGTTACAAGTCTATGGAAAATTCCTTTGCATTCTAACCAAATGTTTAAAAGATAAAGTCAGCAATGCCTATGTTTCCTCCATCCCATTACATAACTCTAAACATAGCAGATGTTGGGAGAACCTTGCTGGCTGCCTGCTGGATTCAACTGAGAATTACCTTGTGATTTAAGTTCACTTTCCTCTGCCCCCTTACCTTGACCACCATTTCACAAACAGATGCCACCACTTACTAAGGAGTCAAGAGGGAGGCTGCTGTCATCATCCCAAGAAAGATGAACAATAAATATGTGTATTTGAGACTGAATTCTTCCTCAAGCTGCTGCACAGAAAACACTCCTTATGGGTGAGGTTTCACTCAAGCTGATCTATTCTAGTCTCCTTTCATTTAGTGCCTAAGACTTTCATTTAGTGTTCGA
>NW_012103454.1:1813649-1835287 GCF_000951045.1 Mandrillus leucophaeus
ATATTGTGACGTGTTTTGCAAGATATCATTTTAAGAATACTAATTTCCAAAATTTTATGTCAGGAATAATAATTCCCAAAACTTTGTAAAATTTTAGGCACAACGTGCATGTATGCGAGGCCAGCTGAATAGCAGATAGCCATAGGGTTGCCCTCTTTGCTCATCAGCACAACCACTCTTCAGATTTCTTGACAGTGCTCTCTTCTTACCTTTCCACTTCCATTTTCCTTTACATATGTGATAATTTATGCTTCCACTTCCTCTCTGCCTTACTTTCTCTTGGATCCGACTACCTAATGTTCTCATTTCTCATCTCGCTCCAGCACTGGTCCAAGGAAGCTGTGCTCTGGCAGTGCAGGTGGTGATAAGGGATAAGGGAGGGGAAAATCCAAGCCTTCATCTAGCTCTTCCTTATGCTACACCTCTGTCATTGATTGTCTATTTCCAGGAATGACCCCAGCGTTGCCCTGTCTGCTTTCCCTCTTTCTCCTGACCCAAGGCTCAATAATGCACTGTGGTTTACCATATCAAACTTGAGAGTACTCAAGCCCAAATTTTACTTGTTTTTTTTGTCATTTAAGAGAACAGTGAAAATTTGTCTTTAAGAATCCATGTGTAACCTTGTTTTTATCTACTGTGTCAATGGAGAGATCAACATTTGTTTTGGTATTGATTGAAATGGTGAGATGGAAAGTTGATAACGTGCACTAAATGCTAACGATATGCCAAGCAATATTTTAGGCATTGTATAGGTATTGGCTCAATACTCACTATAATCTGATGACATGGGTGTTGTAATTATTTCTATTTTATAGATGTAGAACCTGAGGCATAGAATTAAGAAACTTGTCCCAAAGTATATAAATATTAAGCAACAGGATAAAATATCAGATGATCTGGCCCCAAAGTCAGTTCTCCTATGCTCTGTGTTATGGCTTTACGTGCTACAACTTCCAACAGAAAGGAAGGAAGCAAAAGTTCCCTAGAACTTTATGAGTAAAGAAATGATGTATCTAGGAGTCTGTCTATGACAAGCAATGACCGCATGTGTTTATATAACATTTTGCCCTTTGACTCTCTGAGGAGTTCATCTTTGCTGCTCACGCTGCTGGAGTCCTTGCCTCAGGCCAGAAGAGTTATCATCAGAGCTAGGCAGGAGACAGTTAGCCCTTCTGTGTTGAAAAAAGTGCTCTCTAGCCAGGCATGGTGGCTCATGCTTGTGATTCCTACGCTTTGGGAGAATGAGGCAGGAGGATCATCTGAGGCCAGGAGTTCCAGACCAGCCTGAGTAACAAAGAGAGACTATGTCACTACAAAAAAAAAAAAAAAACAAGTAAAAAATATTAGCTGCGCATGGTGGCAGATAACTGTACTCCCAGCTACTCAGGAGGCTGAAGTGGGAGAATTGCTTAAGCCCAGGAGTCTGAGGACGCAGTGAGCTATGATCATGGCACTGCAATTCAGCCAGGGAGATGGAGCAAGACCCTGACTCTAAAAAAATTAAAAAATCAAAAAAATTTCTTTAAATGCCCCCGTGTTACCCGTGATAGATTGTGTTTCCAGGACTTTTTGTCTACATACTTTATTTCAGGTAATTATTGGACCAACAAAATTTATTGGTTTGTTACAAGTCTATGGAAAATTCCTTTGCATTCTAACCAAATGTTTAAAAGATAAAGTCAGCAATGCCTATGTTTCCTCCATCACATTACATAACTCTAAACATAGCAGATGTTGGGAGAACCTTGCTGGCTGCCTGCTGGATTCAACTGAGAATTACCTTGTGATTTAAGTTCACTTTCCTCTGCCCCCTTACCTTGACCACCATTTCACAAACAGATGCCACCACTTACTAAGGAGTCAAGAGGGAGGCTGCTGTCATCATCCCAAGAAAGATGAACAATAAATATGTGTATTTGAGACTGAATTCTTCCTCAAGCTGCTGCACAGAAAACACTCCTTATGGGTGAGGTTTCACTCAAGCTGATCTATTCTAGTCTCCTTTCATTTAGTGCCTAAGACTTTCATTTAGTGTTCGAGACTAAATGAGACTGCCCTGTTGGGCAGGAGAAGTGGAAGAAGAACAAGAGAACAAGTGAAAATCAGCCTTCTCTTTGCACGGCTCTAATTGAGCACCGCTTTATTTTAGGATATAAAAGTATAAATTTATTTAAACTATTTTCATGACCTTTTGCTTAAGTAGTTAACAAATGATTAAATAGTAATCTAAAAACAAATGTTTTAGTAAGAAGATAAAAAGATGCAATGAAGGACCTTGAAACAAACGATAATGTAGCCATTCCTATTTTTTAGAAAGGAAAAACACTTTTATTCACACACATTCATAGCTGCTGGAATGATTACTTTTTCATAAATGTAACAGTGAGAATGAGAAAACATCAAATTACTTTTCTTGGAATTTGCATAAGCAAAAGAAAAGATGTATAATGCAGTTCTACTCCTGAACAAAATGTACCCCATTAATAGAGTAATAGATCACATTAATGCTATCTTTATAGAGAGAAATGGACATGGACAAGTTTAGCAAAAATTTTCCCAAGGAATAAAAAAGGCAAATAATAGTATACGCAGTCATATTTTTCCATTTATTGCCACACATGATCTTCATTTAAAGTAATCACACCATTATAATTATGTAAGGATTGCACAAATATCACCTTAGAATAAATGAGATAGTTTTAAATGTCAACATGGAACAGCTTGTGCATTCTTCTTCTTGGTTTTACATGGTCTAATACAAAGTTCTGTGGCATTTTTAAATAGATCAGAAGAAAAAGTAATCTGGTATTTACACTGACCTTACATTGACTCTCTACATAGTCCACATGCACGGGGTGACGGGGTGAATTTGTGATGGAAAAGTCCTGCCTGCCCCCCAGCCTTGGTCCATGGGAAAAGATGTACCCAACACTCTCATTCTTGCTTCTTGGATCCCCCTGAATAGAACTGGCTCAAGGAAATCCTTCTGAATTCGCTTAACGATACATTATTTGAAAAGGATTGATGCTATTTAACTGCTTCAGTTTCCCTAACGTTATATGAGAACCCAAAGGCAAAAATTGTTCAGCAGGGTCCACAGATTGATTTATGTGCAAGATTTATTTTCCTTCTTCGACTTGAAGAGGACTTCCAAGCAGGCTGCAAGCCAGAGAACAACCAGGTGCAAGGGAAGCTCACATTCTTTCACATGACAGACTACTTCATCAGTAAACATAGGAAACAATTGCTCCTACCAAACGTCCTTGAATTTGAATAAGCTACTTCATGGATCAAAATGTCCCTTTCGTCTCTCTCTCTGAATCCCAGACTTTTAACCTTTGAAGGTGCTTTGTGAGCTTTGAATCTGTGGTTTCTGCCTAAGTTGGTGATTAAAACAAAACAAAACCAACATTCCCTTCATGATAAACTAAAAATCATTATTAAGAAAGAAATTAAGGGATTGTTCAAAACAACTTGCAAATGTATTTGCTATTAGCAGTTCTATTATTTTTGATAACTGCCTTAAGTGTGGATTTGTAGAGTTTTTGCTGTAGTGAGGAGTGTAATATAGTGGAAAGAAAATACTTTCAAATCTAACATTTTCTGGTTTCTGTTGTTTAGTAGCTACCAGTAGCTATATAATCTTGAACAAGGTGCTTAATCTTTCTAATCCTTATCTAAATCACCTGAAAGCATATAGCAACACATTGCTCCTCATTAGATGACAAAAGTGTATTGGCTTCAGACACTCAAGGTGGTATTGATTTTTATATATTCAAGCATGGTCCTTTGGTTTTATTGTGACAAATGTGTGCCACTGGAATAAAGTCTTTTCAGCAGAGATTTTTTTTTTTTTTTTTTTTTTAGAAGAGTACATAGAAACTCAGAAGCCTGGTGATGGGACTGACAAAGGACAATTTATTTATCGTCAGATTTCACAGATTCACTGCAGTCTTGGTCTCTTCACACGTGGATTTCACTGCTGCTTTGGAGACAATACGGTACCAAGGTCCTGGGAAGAGGATTTCAGTCAGACTACCGTGCTTTCAATTCTAGTTATGCCCTTGCCATTTATTTAATCTCTGTCACTTTCAAATTATTTTTGTGCTTAGATGATGCTTTCCTCTCTGTAGCACTGTGAAAGATAATAGCGCATTTACATGGACGCCATGGGGTTTAAAACTGACGACGTATATGCAGTGTCTGTTTCTGTCACATTTCTCCTTTCCAGTTTTCTGATGGTCAGGAGAAAGCTGTATCTGTGATGAAAGTCACCGCATTGAAAAATCTCCCTTCTGGCTACAACTGGCACATTTCAGCATGCTCTGGGCAGTGCTTTTAGCAGATCTTCTGAGCCCTCCCAACTGAGCAGCTTTGTGTACAGCTGCCCTGCTCACTGATGATTAGAACACCTAATAAAATCCAGAAGGCTTGAGGAATTAGCCAGTCATAGTATTTGTTGGTATAAGAATTTTGGGGAAAACTGCAGCAATTATCTCAAAAAAACCCCAGAGATCTAAACACTGTTCATAGAATATGGTAACTTTCAATTAATTATATCTAGCATATCTTTGTAGTAATTTGACTTTAAGGAAGCGCTCTCACATTAGAAGGCAGCTAGAATTAGATGCCAAAGACAAAATAACAAAACGGGATTTTACAAAGGTAGAATTTTCTCCAATGTCCTCACCCCTAACCCGGGAGGAAGGAGCCCCTCTACCCTGTGTATTCTTCGTATCGACAGTGCCCTGCTCAGTGCGTGCTACTCGTATTGTGCACTGGTTTTGTTTGCATGCCTGCTACTTGCAAGGTGCTTGAGGTCAGTGCCATATTCACCTCTGTATTCCCACGGCCTAGTATATAAAAAAATTTTACAGACCAGGTATGGTGGCTCGCACCTGTCCTTCCAACACTTTGGGAGACTGAGGAAGGAGGATCGCTGAGTCCAGGAGTTCAAGACCAGCCCTGGCAATCTAATGAGACCCCCCCATCTCTACAAAAAACATTTTTAAAATAAATAAGTAAGTTTTTACAACAAAATGACTGGATGGATAACCATAAAGGCTGCAAATTTGAAAGGCATTATTTACCATTTAGGACACCGATAGCAGTGTATTAAAAGTCAAGAAGAGAGAAAGTATACTCTTTCAAATAGTACTTCTCAGGACAACAAAGTCTTCTCTTTCAGACTCTTTAAGAAATTAAAATTATATGGCCTTAGTATTGCTGGGTTTCACCTCATTTCTCCCTGGGTGGTTTTTATTTTTTATTTTATTTATTTATTTTTTTGAGACGGAGTCTCGCTCTGCCACCCAGGCTGGAGTGCAGTGACCCGATCTCAGCTCACTGCAAGCTCCGCCTCCCGGGTTCACGCCATTCTCCTGCCTCAGCCTCCCGAGTAGCTGGGACTACAGGCGCCGCCACCGCGCCCAGCTAATTTTTTGTATATTTAGTAGAGACGGGGTTTCACCGTGTTAACCAGGATGGTCTCGATCTCCTGACCTCGTGATCCGCCCGCCTCGGCCTCCCAAAGTGCTGGGATTACAGGTTTGAGCCACCGCGCCCGGCCGGTGTTTTTAATTAACTGATGAGCGATCAGGAATTAGTTTTACTTTCTCTGTCATTGGCCCTTACCTGCTGTCTCCTGCGTTCCTCTCCATGCTCACAGCCAACATGAGCACTTCCCGTAACTGACATCCTCACTGAGACTCTTTGTCAATCATTTTACTCCTTTCTCTGGGTAAAACTAAGACCTTTTCGCAAGAATGGATTTTTGTCCCCAAGAGTTCTTTTGTGAAAGAACTCAGGGTTATTAGTTTCTGGTAAAGTGAACATATCTCACAAAATAAGTGTTTTTATTTTTTATTTTTTTCTTGTTTGTGACAGTCTAAAGTGAGATTTAGTAAAGAATATTTTCTTTGTTAGTTTAGTTTGTACCCAGTTCTTAAGAAGAAAAACAAAACAAAACAAAACAAAAAACAACTATCCTGCATCTGCCCTGCCCCCATGCCTCCCCTTTTCATTATCACATGGCAAAGCGTTTGATTTTCATCCTGTTTCATCAAAAGTCTTGCAGTTGATCACACTAGGTATTCATAGGAGTCAACTTCTGGTTTAATTATTTTGATTCACCTTGTTAGAAAGGGAAGATGGAGTAGGCGCAGGGGGCTGAGCACATTAAAAGGCGTAGAGGTGGCGGACATTTCAAGAATTCCGCTTCCCACAATAATAATAGGCTTTTTCAAGCAGTGGGATTTGAGCCTTTTACAAATTACCATTGCCCATTTATTTAACAACTATCATAGTAAATCCAAATAATATGCCTAAAGTGTGCTGCTTTTACTTTTGTTAATCATGGAAAATTGTTCTCTTATGAAATTAGATCTCTTTTGCTCCTGCCCTGCTCTTGAGCACTCATATTTCAATTACTTCAATCACTATTTTGTACAGAAATAGAAACCACTCATCAAAAGCTGGACATAACTTCTTTGTTACTCTTACTCATTACTTTTAGAAGGGCACAGATGACACTCTACTTCAAGAGCTGTTTGATTTTTATGAAAATGATTAATTCATATTTTATCAAGTTGGTATGTTATATTGGTATTTTAAAAATATGTAATTGTCTACTCTCAGATTAGAGTGAACTAGCTGTTCAAACAGCTCCCAAAACTTCAGTGTGTTAGGCACAAGGTTGATTTCTAGTTCACATACAACTGAATATGAGCCAGCAAAATCTAAAAGGGAGGAAACGTAAAGATCTTTTAGGCTACAGTATATTTAACCAGGAAAGAAAACTTGTCAATTATTTGACATTTGTTTAATAGTTATTTACATACCTTATTTTGCTATAGTAAATAATCAGGCTCAACCTGAATAATAAAAACTTACTAATGTTTTAGAAATATTAGATCAAGATGAAAATTACACATATCCTTACTGAAATTTAATTCACCTTCTACTTTATCATCAGAAGAGAATTAATTGGTAGCTGGTGTTCCTCTTACAGACAAATATAAAGTCTGTTTTTCAGGCTTCTTTCTTGGGGACATAACTTATAATTTGAAATTGAACATTTGGTCTGTGTAAACCTTATTTGTAGAAATATTTCAATAGTCAAAATGAAATTTTCCACTTTAAGAAGCTGAGGCAGGAAGATCACTTAAGCCCAGGAGTTTGAGACCAGCCTGGGCAACACAGTGAGATCCTATCTCTACAAAAAAAAATGTAAAAACTAACTTGGGTTGGTGGCATGTGCCTGCATTCCCAGCTACTAAGGAGGCTGAGATGGGAGGATTGCTTGAGCCCAGGAGGTCGATTCTGCACTGAGTCATGATCACACTGCTGTTCTCCAGAGAGGGTGACAGAGCAACACCTTGTCTCTAATTAAGTGAATACATAGTTTTTTTGTATTTTGGGTTAGAGTAGATCAAAATCTCACATTTCTATTCTCCCAAATTTAAGGATGAGAATGTGTCTTATCTGGAAGGTTATTTAGTACAGTCAATGACTTTTTCTTGGCAAAGTATCGGTTGACAATTTTTCCACCCAAATGGTAACAGTAAGGGGATGGGACCTTGGCAGAAGAAATATACTGTTACAAATGTGCTCAGAGAGTAAAATACAGTTGTAAAAATGTGGATGGAAAAACAGTGACTGCCTATTACTGATCTTTATACTCAAAGCAGAAACCACTGTATTGACATATAAATTTGGATTGGGCTTCAATTTTCTATTTTTAAGCATTCCATGATTGGGTTTAAGTTTACCATCCTATTTGTTTTCTGTTTGTCTCATCTGCTATTTTTCTCATTTATTCTTCCTCTCCTGACTCGTAGATTAAACAAGTATTTTATAGTATTCTTAAGATTTTTTTTAGCTATTCCTGTTTCTTTTTTATATTTTTGATGGTTTCTTTAGTACTTAAATTATGCCTCCTCAGTTTATTATAATCCACTGTAAAAACTTTACCACAGGCCGGGTACAGTGGCTCTCGCCTGTAATCCCAGCACTTTGGGAGACCGAAGTGGGCAGATCACTTAAAGTCAGCAGTTCGAGACCAGCCTGGCCAACATGGTGAAACCCTGTCTCTATTAAAAACACAAAAATTAGCCAGGCATGGTGGTGGGCACCTGTAGTCCCAGCTACTTGGGAGGCTGAAGGAGAATTGCTTGAACCCGGGAGGCGGAGGTTGTAGTGAACCTAGATGGTGCCATTGCACTCCAGCCTGGGCAACAGAGTGAGACTCTGTCTCAAAAAACAAAACAAACGAACACTTTACCACAGTATAATTTTATTTACTCCTTGTTTGTTTGTCCTATTTAATATTTAATTTCAATATATAGTATAAACCTTGTTATTTATTATTTTTGCTTCAAACAGTTAATAATAGTCTTTTAAAGAAGCACACACACAGAGACACACATACAGACACAAACACACACACATTTTACATTCATCAACATATTTGCTACTTCTGGTGCTCTTCATTTCTTTCTGAAGATATGGACTTCCATCATCATTTATCGTTAGCCTGGAGAGTTTTCTTTAGTATTATGTGAGAAATTCTTCTGTCAGAAATTCTCTCAACTTTTATTTGTAGTTTCAAATAATAATTTTGCTGGACATAGAAATCTAAGTTAATAGTTATTTTTTAGCACATTAAAAATGGCACCCCTTTGTGTTTTTTTGGTTTCCATTTTTTTAATGAGAATTAAGAAGTCAGCTTTTATTTTTAATATTTTTGCTTGAATTTAGCAATGTGACTTTACTCTCTGGCTGCTTTTAACATTTTCTCTTAACTTTTAAAATTTTGTGTTCCAACAGGTTGACTCTGATATACCTAGATATGATTTTCATTGTATTTGTCCTGTTTCAAGTTCATTGGACTTTTGGAATCTGCAGATTGATACCAGTATTAACTGTTAAAAAAAAAAAAAGAAAGAAAGAAAACCTCAATAATTGCCTTTTGCCTGTTCCTTTTGTTCCATTCTTTATCTCTTCTCCTAGGATTCCAATGTTAATCTACATATATTATCCCACGGGTCTCTAATGCTGTGTTCTATTTATTATTTTTCCTCTCTTGACTCAGTTTAGATAGTTTCAATTCACGGATCCTTTCTTTTACTATGTTTAATCTCCTCCTACAGTAGGTTGATTAACTTTATATAATTTCAATAAACTTTATATTTCAAAAATTGAAATGTTCAGTTCTATTATCATTTAGTTCTTTATAAATGTCATTTTTTCCTGAACAATTCCACAACTATTGATCATTTTATGCATCTTTTCTTCTAAACTTATTAATGTATTTTGATATTATTTTTAAAGCCCTGGTTTGGGACTTTGGGACGTAAGCACCACTATATCCCCCTCTGCTTCTTGGCTCCCTCCCTAGTCAGTCATGGTTTATTTAACAAAATATGCTCTGTGAGAGATTTGGAAAGTTGGGATGATTAATTTTGCATTTAGGCATATTTCATATTTTAATTCCTCATGATAAACCACATGTTCATTAAAAATTCAATTGTGTTATCTTTGTACTAACAAAGGCTTCCTGCCCTTGACAAGATTGCTTTTCTGCCCTCGCATAAACAAACAAGACTGTGGCCCGCCCCCAAAATGTGAGCAACTGCTGGTTCTCTTATTTAACAAGACCTCATTCCTCTCTGAAATTAAGTTCATTTTGAACTTCTTTTTATCTACAGCTTTTAGATAGCTTCAGCAGAAAAAAATAATGATTAAGTTTACCCAGTGTTTTCTTGTTATGGAAAGAACAACCATGTTTCATTGCTTTCTACATTCTTACCAGAAATGGAACACACTTAATAAGGTGTTAAAGACATTAAGTCTCTATAACCTTACTCTAAATTGTTTTCAAGATAAGTCTGTTAAAGGTCTATTTTTCAACCCTGCCTAAGAATTTTCAAAAATATCTGGAATAGCAAATATTCTTTCTTAAAACTGAGTCTGTACTTTTTCAGAAAGTTTGAGCAGGTAGAGCCCTTCTGAATTTTTCAGAGATGAAGGGGCCTAGATGTGTGCATGAGGCCTGTCCTTAAATCATGTAAAACCCTCAAATTTTTCACATTATCTCAAGAGATAGACAGGCTTCAGGCAGTTTAATATACAGCCAAGAAAAACATTTTGTGTTCCTTTTCAAGACCCACATAGGCAAAACTATTTCCACTGCATTATTAAGTCGGCTAAAACACTGGGAAGATAAAAAAATTTTTTAGCAGCTAGTAACTATGGGATATTGTAGAATCGTTTCCTTTAGAACTCTTTCAAATTGATAGTGGAATGGTTTGATTTTTTGAAAAATTAATATTGCATTTCTTCAGGTAATAGAATCTCAATTAAAACAATCTTAGCTTCTCAGCAACCAGTTTCTATTTTTTTTCTACCTGTTTCATTTCTTTTAATTTATTTTATCCTTTAAATATTCCATGGGATAGAGTGGAGGTGAGGAAAGGTAGGGAATCTATTTAAAACAGTGTTTTATTTTTTAATGTGCTAATATAAATATTTCCCAAGATTAGGCTATACAAATGATTTTTGAAGACTTGATAAGTAAATTAAAATATAAATGAATAGATACATTTTTCAGAGTTTTTAAAAGCCTCAAAGTCAAACTTTATAAAAGTTCTTGTGGATAACACTATATTTGCTTTTTGTTACTTAGTAGAAGACATTAAATTGATTATAGTGACAGAAAAAACTCACTTCACAAATACACCAGAAACGCATATGTGTGTTATCAAATTAACCAGTCCACAGACTATAAAATAATAAAGCAGCTGGAAGTGGATTAAGGAAAATGAACATCACCTAGAAATTACAGACTCCGAGAAAAATTCTTCAATGACATCTTTTCTGGATATAGAAAATGAATGACCTTTCATTGCCTTTCACTGGGGATGAGCTGTGTGTTTGTATTTGTAAATAGGAGAGTTGAATCATGATAAATGAGTTTGGAATCACGGGTGTGAAAAGAAGAACCTGTTTTGAACGTCTAAGAAGTAAACCATACAAGGTAATATTTAGGATTGCCCATTGAGCTCACAATTGTCCGAAAATTATATCCCCTCCCCCCACCTGAGGAGCAGGTACCAATAGCTATGCTTGTGCTATCTTACTGATAATTTCTCAGATAATACTTTTTGTGACTGAAGTAGACACAAGATGAATTAATCAGATTCTTTCAAAAGGAAGTTTGAATTGAGAGGCATAGAAATTCAGAACAATGAATCATGTTAACAGCAGAACAATAAAGTGAACATAGGTTTCTGCCCCTGAGATTCCACACAGTATATTTTCAATAAAATATATTCTTGTTTGTTTAAGCCAGATTGATGTGGTTTTCTGTGTTATACAACCAAGAGAACCAAGCCAAAGATCCCCAGCTTAAAAGTAGTTTGAAATCCTCTTGGTGATCTCTTCCATTTTTTAGACTAGTGAACTGAGACTTGAAGAGTTTTATGCAATTGCACAAAGTTACAAAACTATCTGAAGGGCAGATATCTGACTTGAAGCTTGTTATAGTACCCATAATACATTTTCAAGTTAGTATCTTTATATGGTGAAAGAAAAAATAAAGCACATTTGCTTTGTGATAGGGCCTAAAAGTAATAGAGACATTAAATGATTTAATGCTACCTGGAAAAGAAATTAACATTGGTTAGACACTTATTATGTATTATATCCATGAAGCTCAAAGGTCCTCAAATACATTCAAGCCAAAAAGGTCCTCTCTGAGGCACATTATAATCAGACTGTCGAAACTCAGAGGCAAAGAATTGTAAAAGCAGCAAGAAAAAACATCGGGTCATATATAAGGAAACACCCATTAGACTACCAGCAGATTTCCCAATAGAAACCCTGCAGGCCCAGAGAGAATAGGATGATATTTTCAAGGTGCTGAAAGAAAAAATATTCTAGCAAAGAATACTATGCCTAGCAAAGCTATTCATCAGAAAGGAAGGAATAATAAAGTCCTTCTCACACAAGCGAAATATGAGGGAATTCATCACCACTAGACTGGTCTTCCAAGAGATGTTTAAGAGGGCACTACAATTGGAAGTGAAAAGATAATCACTATCATGCTAACATGAAAGTATAAAACTCACTAGTAGAGAAAACTTCATAATGAAACTCAGAATGCTCCAGTACTATAATGGTGCAACTTACATCTTTCAAATCTTTAATATGAAAGTTAAAAGTCAATGTCAAGAATAACAACAGCTATAATTAGATAAGGAATACATAATATACAAAGATGTAAATTAAGGCAGAAAAACATAAATTGTGGGGCAAAGGAAGGGAAAAGAGTCCAGAGTATCTTTACATGAGCACAGCTAAGTTGTCATTGGCCTAAAATATTAAAATAGTCTATTATAACTACAAGTTTTATTATTATTATTTTGAGATGGAGTCTTGCTCTGTCATCCAGGCTGAAGTGCAGTGGCGCTATCTCAGGTCACTGCAACCTCCACCTCCTGGATTCAAATGATTCCCCTGCCTCAGCCTCCCAAGTAGCTGGGACTACTGGTGCATGCCACTATGCCCGCCTACATTCTGTATTTTAAGTAGAGATGGGGTTACACCATATTGGCCAGGCTGGTCTTGAACTCGTGAGTTCAGGTGATCTGCCCACCTTGGCTTTCCAAAGTGCTGGGATTACAGGCATGAGCCATTGCACCTGGCTATTATAACTACATGATTCTTTAGTTACCCCTATGGTAACCACAAGAAATAAACTGCAGCAGACACACAAAAAGAAAGAGAAAGGAGTCAAAACTTAGTACCGCAAAAAATCATCAACCCACAAAGGTAAACAACAAGAGAGGAACAAAGGAACAAAGAGTCCACCAAACAGTCAGAAAATTACTAATAAAATGGCAGGAATAATAACCTTGAATGTAAATGGATTAAATTGTCAAATTAAAAACTACAGAATGGCTGAATGGATTAAAAAAAAAAACAAAAAAAAAACAAGACCTAACTAAATGCTATCTACAAGAGATTCATTTCACCTATAAGAACACATATAAACTGAAAATGAAGAAATGGCAAAAGATAGTCCATGCTAATGGAAACAAAAAATGAGCAGGAGTAGCTATGCTTATATCCACAAAAATTGATTTTAAGACAAAAACTGTAAAAAGAGATAAAAAGGGTTATTAATGATGAAAGTATTTATTCAGCATAAGAATGCAACAATTGTAAATATATGTGCACCCAACACTGAAGCACTCAAATATATAAAGCAAATAGTAGTAGATCTAAAGGGAGAGATAGAGTCCAGTACAACAATACTCCTAAATAACCAATGGGTTAATGCAGAAATTAAAAGGAAAATTTTAAAATTTCAGATTTGATCCAGCAATCCCACTACTGGGTATCTACCCAGAGGGAAAGAAGTTATATGAAAAAGATACTTGCACACACATGTTTATAGCAGTACAATTTACAACTGCAAAAATGTGGAACCAACTCAAATGTCCATCAATCAACAAGTGAATAAAGACACTGTGGTGTGTATATATATAGATAGATAGATAGATAGATAGATAGATAGATATATCTGTACACACACACACACACACACACACACACACACATACACACACACACACACAATGGAATACTACTCAGCCATAAAAAGGAATGAATTAATGGCATTCACAGTAACCTGGATGAGATTGGAGACTATCATTCTAAGTGAGAGTAACTCAGGAATGGAAAACCAAACATTGCATGTTCTCAGTCATAAGTGGGAGCTAAGCTATGATGATACAAAGGCATAAGAATGACACAATGGACTTAGGGGACTCAGTGGAAAGGGTGGGAAAGGGCTGAGGGATAAAAGACTACAAATAGGGTGCAGTGTAAACTGCTTGGGTGATGAGTGCAGCAAAATCTCACAAATCACCACTAGACAACTCACTCATGTAACCAAACTCCCCCTGTTCCCCAATAACTTATGGAAATAAAAAATGTAAAATAAAGTAAGAACAAAAAAGAAATGAAAATGGAAGCTCAACATACTAAAACCTATGGAATATAGCAAAATAATTTCTAAGAGAGGAGTATATAGAAATAAACTACTATATCACAAATGTGGAATGATCTCAAACAGCCTAATGTTTAAGAACCAAGACTGTGAAACTTCTAGAAGGAAAAATAGGGGAAATGCTTCATGACACTGGACTGAGCAACGTATTTTTGGACAAGATCTCAAAGGCAAAGACGACAAAAGCAAAGATTGACAAGTGGGATTACATCAAACGAAAAAGCTCCTGCACACCAAAGGAAATCATTAACAGTGAAGAGACAATTTAAAGAATGGGAAAAATATTGCCAACTATTTAACTGATTAGGAGTTCACAGTCAGAATATATAAGGAACTCAACTCCATAAAAATATCTGATTAAAAAACAGGCAGAAGATCTTAATAGATATTTCTTAAGAGAATACATAAAAATGGCAAACAGGTATATGAAAAAATATTCAACATCACTAATTATCAAGGAAGTGAAAATCAAAACACAATGAGATATCACTTCACTTTAACTAGAATGATTATTTCCAAAAGACAAAAGATAACTAGTGTTGGCAGGAATGTAAGTTAGGACAGCCACTATGGAAAATAGTATGGAGCTTCCTCAAAAAAATAAACATAGAACTACCATATTATCCAGCAATTCCATTACCAGGTACATATCCAAAGGAAAGGAAATCTGCATGTTATAGAGATATCTGCACTTGCATATTTATGACAGCAGTATTCACAATTACCAAGATAGGGACTCAAGCTAAATGTCCATCAATGAATAAACAGGTAAAGAGAATGTGATATACATGTACAGTGGAATACTATTCAGCCATAAAAAATAAAATTATGTTATCTGTCCATGGAGGTACCTGAAGGACATTTTGTTAAGTGAAATAAGCCAGATACAGAAAACCAAATAGTGCATGTTCTCACTCATATGTAGAATCTTTAAAAAATCCATCTCATATAAGCAGTGAATAGAAAATTGGCTACCAAAGACTGGGGAAGATAAGGAGGAGGATGGGTTGAGGGAGGTTGATCAATGGGCGCAAAGACACAGTTATAAAAGAAGTATAAGTTCTGGCATCCTATTGCATGGTAGGATGACTAAAAGTGAATGATAAGGTAGTTATATATTTCAAAATAGCTAAAAGAGAGGATTTTGAATTTTCCCACCACAAAGAAATGATGAGTGTTTTAGGTGATGGATATGCTAACTACCCAGATTTGAATATTACTCAATATATACATGTATGAAAACATGACATCATACCACCTAAATATGTACAATTATTATGTATCAATTAAAATAAAAAATAAAGAAAGAAAGAAAAGTAGTAAGGACAGCCACCAACATTATGAAAATCAACCTTCTCAGAACTTTGGAAATTAATGAAAACTTTGTAGCTAATCATAGAGCATTTATACAAGAAATGAAGTTGAATTGCCAAGAACATAGCATTTTAACCTGGCCTGCTCCCACTCCTCTCTTCTCAGCTTGGACGCCGGGGAAACCAACAGCCTTGAAATGATGGTAGTTGTGAAACCAGGAGCCTACTAGCCACTTACTGATCGGATAGAATAGGTTTGGAGCTCCCCAAAATGCCCTTGTGCAAAAATTTGTTATAATTTTCCTTGTGGCAGCTCTCTGGAAAGGCTGAAACCCTTATTTGATCAATCTCAGAGCTCACTCTGTATGAACAGTTCTATCTTGAGAGCATTGGTTAGAAATAGTAGCAATCGTTTATTTAATATTACAGCTGCCTGAAGCAATGATATCAATTGCAGTTAACAAGAGACTGACCAAAAAGAGAAAACTCAGGAATGATATATTTTCATAGGGACTCTGAGAAGCTCTGACATATTTTTAAGAATATAGGAAGCCACACACATATCCGGGGCTACCTCGTGTTTAGGAAAAACCTAGTAAGGTTGATTTTGAGGCTGTGCTTGCCCATGAAGCTCTACACAGAAAGTGAAGGCTAAGGAGAGTTGTAAGCTGCCCAGAGAAGCAATGAAGGCATGCCTCAACACACACGCGCATGCACACGCATGCACACACACACACACACAAATGCTGAGGGCCATGGCAAAGCCCGGAGGAAGGTTTACCAGTTCAGAGCACTTAAGTAAATCTCTGTCTGATCATCAGCTCAATCCCAAGCTAACTGACCAGAGATTTCAGTCACTGTATACAAAAAATGTAGACTTTACAGATTTATTGCAATGACAACAACAAAACATGGTGGGGAGAGGTAGGATTCTGACTTCTGGTTTTCTTATTTTAAATGTCCAGCTCTCTACAAAAAATTATGAGGCACACAAGGAAACAGAAAACTATGGCTCATACATAGAAAGAAAATAGCAGTCAATAAACACTTTTTTTCTGAGCAACCAAAGACATTGCATTTGCTAGATAAAGACTTTAACAGCTATTTTTCAGAGCTAAACTTTACTGTGTTAAGTTCAGAGAACTAAACTTCACTGTAATGGTTAATACTGAGTGTCAACTTGATTGGATTGAAGGATACAAAGTATTGATCCCAGTTGTGTCTGTGAGAGTGTTGCCAAAGGAGATTACCATTTGAGTCTGTGGTCTGGGAAAGACAGACCTACCCTTAATCTGGGTGGGTACAATCTAATCAGCTGCTAGTGTGGCTAGAATGTAAGCAGGCAGAAAAGTGTGAAAGTAGAGACTGGTCTAGCCTGCCAGCCTACATCTTTCTCCGATGCTGGATGCTTCCTGCCCTCCAACATCAGACTCCAAGTTCTTCAGTTTTAGAACTCGGGCTGGCTCACCTTGCTCCTCAGCCTGCAGATGGCCTATTGTGGGACTTTGTGATCGTGTGAGTTAATATTTAATAAACTTCCCTTTATATATACCTATTCCATTAGTTCTGTCCCTGTAGAGAACCCTAATATGTTAACCATGCCTAAAAATATGAGATTCATGTCTCACCAAGTAAGGCACAGCAATAAAGAGATAGAAATTATATATATTAATAAAAACCAAATAGAAATTCTGGAATTGAAAAGGATAATAGAAATGTTTTAAAATCACTAGAAGGTCTTATTTTGGATTAAACTATACCCTCCACCAAAGTCATATGTTACAGTCTTTAACCCTGGTATCTCAGAATACGACTTTCTTTGGAGACAGGGTCTTTACAAAGGTAATCAAGTTAAACAAATGTTATTAGGGTAAGCCTTAATCCAATAGGACTAATGCTTTTATAAAAAGTAGAAATGTAGAGACAGACACACACATAGACAACCACACGGGAACATAAAAGCAGATACCAGGGTGATGTGTACATAAGCTAAGAAACACTGAAGATTGCTGATGAACCACCAGAAAAGAGAGGCATAGAACAGACTCTTTCCAACAGCCCTCAGAAAAGAACTAACCACTCTGCCAACACCTTGATTTCAGACTCTTGGTCTCCAGAATTAAGAGACAATAAATATTTGTCGTCTAAGCCACCCCGTTTATGGTACTTTGTAATGGCAGTCCCAGCAAGCTTGTACAGGGCTCAACAGCAAATTTGAGCAGGCAGAAGAAATATTCAGCTAACTTGAACTTCAGTTGAAATTACCTAGTCTAAGAAACAATAAGAAATAAAGAATAAAGAAAAAATAAACAAGACTTTACAGACCTGTGGGTCACCATCAAGCATACCAAAATATACATAATGGAGTTTAAAAAGGGAAGAACAGAAAGAAAAAGATAAAAAACAGTATTTCAAGAATTAATGGCCTCAATCTCCCTAAATTTAATAAGCAATCTTTATACATTCATGAAGCTCAGTGAAATTTAAGGAGGATAAACTCGAAGATATTTACAAAAAGACAGAAAGTCATGCTGTCCAAAGACAAAGACATAATCATAAAATCAGCAAGAGAAAAGTGACTTGTCATATAAAAGAGATCCTCAGTAAGATTTATAACTGACCATTCATCAGAAACTACAGAGGCTAAAAGGAACTAGGAAAATATACTCAAAGGAACATTGGGAAATAATTGGGAAATATACTGAAAGAAAACAAATGTCAACTGACAGTTCTATATGCAGCAAAACTATCCTTAAGAAATGGAAAAATTAAACTTCCCAAATAAATGAAAGCTTAGAGAGTTTGTTCCCATTAGAACTGTGCCACAAGAAATATAAAGGGAGTCATTTAGGCTAAAAGGAAAGGACATTGGACAGTAAATAAAATTCACATAAAGAGCACTGTTAAAGATGATTACATATGTAAACATAAAAGTCAGTACAAATATATTTTGGTTTTCAATAGTTTTTTTTTTCTCCTATATAATGTAACCGACAATTGCATGAAACAGTAATTATAAAATTGTGTTGATGAACTTATAGTGTATAAAGAAGTAATTTGACAATAATAACAAAAAGGGGGAGAGAATTGAGCTATACAGAAGCAATTTTCATGTGTTATTAAAATTAAGTTGTAATCTGAACTAGATTGTTTTAAATTAAGACATTAATTGTAATTCCCAGAACAAGGATCTAAAAAACACTCAAAACCTCTTGTAAAAGAAATAAGTGAATTATAATGGTTTACTAAAAGTATTTATTTAACACAAAACATTAAGTACTTAAAGAATAGATGGTAAAATGAGAAATATGTCATAAAAAAGAGCAACATAACAGATGGAAATTCTACTTTATTAGAAATTACATTAAGTATAAATAGACCAAATACTCCAATCAAAAGACAGAGATTAGCAGAGTGGATTAAAAAAACATGAACTCACTGTCTACTGTCTGTAAGAGATACACTTTAGATTCAAATAGGTTGAAAATAAAATGATGCAACATTTTATTTAAAAAAAAGAGCTTGAGCAGCCACCTTAATAGCAGAAGAAAATAGACTGTTGGACAAAATGTGTTCCTTGAGGCAATGAAGGATATTTTATTATGATAAAATTGTAAATTCACCAGAATGGTATTAAAAATGATAAATACCTATGTCCCCCAAAACAGAACTCTAAAATACAAGTAAAAACTAACAGCACTGGTGGTCAAAATAGACAATTAAACAATAATTATTGGTAACCTTTTAATAACCCCCTTTTGATAATGGAAAGAACAACCAGGCAGAAGACCAACGATGAAAAAGAAGATTTAACACTATAAATCAACTAGAGATAATGACATCTATAAAACCCCAACCAACAACAACAGAATACATATTCTTTTCAAAAGTACATGAAATATTTTGCAGGACAGAATATGTTAGACCATAAAGCAAGTCTCAGTGAATTTCAAGTAATTGAAACTATAAAAAGAATGTTGTCTGAACACAAGGGAATTAGAAATTAGTAACAAAAGAAAATTCAGGAAATTCACAAATATATGAAAATTTAAAACCACAAGTCTACATAACTAGTGTATCAAAGAAAAAAACACAGATAAATTTAAAAAATCATTTGAACTAACAAAAACAAAAACAGAACATACCAAAAGTAATAGGATGAGCAAAACAATGCTTACAGAGAAATCTATAGGTGTAAATGCCTATATATTTTTTAGAAAGCTCAATTCAGTTACCTAACTTTTCCCTTCAGAAACCACAACAATAAAAGCAAACTAAACCAAAGCAAAAAGAAAGAAGGAAAACAAATAGAAAAAAAGAAATGGAGAATAAAAGACAATGGAAAAAAATCAACAAAATCAAAAGTTGGTTCTTTAAAAAGTTTAACAAAAATAAAAAACTTTATCTAGATTGAGCAAACACACACACACGTGAGCACACATACACATGTGCACACGCGCACACACACACACACACAGAATTTAAATACCTTAAATACTAATATCAGAAATGAGAGAGGATCCCTACTGACCTTAAGAAATAGGAAAGTTATAGGAAAATACTATTAATAATTGCATGCCAAATATTAGATAATCTAAATAATATGGACTAATGTCTGGAAAGACTCAAACTGCTGAAACTGAATGAAAAAGAAACAAAAAAAAATGGAATAAACCTAAAACAAAGTGAATTAGTAGTCCAAAAAACTTCTGCCAAAAAAAAGTTCACACCCCAATGACTTCAGTGTAGAATTGCAACAAATGTTTGAAGAAGTACTAACAGTTTGTCACCAACTTTTCCACCTCTATCCTACTTATTTCATGAGGCTAGTATTTTTCTCATACCAAAAGCAGGCAAAGATATCATATGAATACAGAGGCCAAAATCCTCAATAAAATACTAGCAAAAAAACCCAGCAATCAATAAAAAGTATTATATGCTATGACCAAGGGAGATTCATTCCAAGAATGAAAGATTAGTTGAATATATGAAAATCAATAATTGGAATACAGTTTGCTAGCAGAATAAAGGAAAAAACCCTCACACTATCACCTCAATAGACAAGGAAAAATTGTTTGATGAAATATACCCAAAACACTCAACGACCCCTTCAAAAACACTCAATTCAGAAAAGTATTAAATCTGATAAGAGTTACCTAAACCAGATTCTTGAATTTGATTGAGAATTCTGAAATTCGGAAATCTGATAACCATATCAGATTCTGAAATTTGATAAGGGCATCTGTGAAAAATTCACAGCTAACACCATACTTATTCTTAATGGTAAGAGACTAAATGTTTTCTACTTTAAGTGAGGAATAAAATAAAGATGTCCTCTGTCACCACGTATATTCAACATTGTATTGAAAGCTGTAGCCAGGACAATTAGGCAAAAAAACAAATAATAAAAGTCATTCTAATTGAAAAGAAAGAAAGAAAACTATCTCTATTCAAAGATGAAATAACCTTGTACATAGAAAATTTTAAAGAAACAGGAAAAAAAATCCAAACCAGAATAAATGAAGTCAGCCAGGTCCCTGGATGAAAGATCAATATGTAAAAGTTAATTATATTTCTATACACATGAAATGATCATTCCAAAAATAAAGAAAAAATCCTTATATAAAATCATCAAAATGTTATTAGAAATAAGTTAATAAAAGGATTGAAAAATTCATAGACTAAAACTCCAAAGCTTCATTGAAAGAAATTAAGGAATATCTAAATAAATGAAAGACATTTTATATTTATGGAACGGAAGAGTTAATATTGTTAAGAAGTGAATACTTTCTCAACTCATGTGCAGATTCAATGCAATGTCTGCCAGTATTTCAGATTTTGCAGAGACTGATAAACTTATCCTAAAATTCATATACAAATTCAAAGGAGTCCATACAATCTTTAAAAAGAACAAAGCTGATGGGCTATACTTCCCAGTTTCAAAATTTTCTATAAAGCTACAGTAATAAAAAAAAAAAAAATCAACCAAAGTGTGGTTGTACTCACACAAAGGTAAATATATGGATTAATGGAATAGAATTAAGAGTTCAGAAACAAACTCCTTCCTTCCCCTCTCCCTCCCTCCCTCCCTCCGTTCCTTCCTTCCTTTCCTTCCTTCCTTCCTTCTCTTCCTCCCTCCTTCTCCTTCCTTCCCCCTCCCTCTCTCCCCTCCTTCCTTCCTTCCTCCCTTCCTTTCCCTTCCTTTCCTTTCTCCCTCCCTCCCTCCCTTCCTTCTCTTCCCCCTCTCTTCT
>NW_012103454.1:1835372-1847732 GCF_000951045.1 Mandrillus leucophaeus
CTTCCTTCCTTCCTTCCTTCCTTCCTTCCTTCCTTCCTTCCTTCCTTCCTTCCTTCCCTTTCTGAGACAGGATCTTGCTCTGTCACCTAGGCTGGAGTGCCGTCTCATGATTTCAGCCTCAGACTTCTGGGTTCAAGTGATCCTCTTGCCTCAGCCTCCCAAAGTGTTGGGATTATAGATGTGAGTCACCATGCTCCACCAACTCTTATATTTTCAATTTTTATTTTGACAAAGGCACCAAAACAATTCAATAGGCAAAATAATAGTCTTTTCAACAAGTGGTCTTGGGAAAACTGAATATCCACATGCTGAAAAATGAAAAATTGGATTCCTATCTCATACCATATATAAAAATTAACTCAAATGAATTATGAAGCTAAATGTAAGACCTTGAAGTACAAAACTCTTAGAAGAAAACTTAAGAGTCAGTTTCTCTGTGGGTCAGGTATGGTGACTCATGTCTATAATCTCAGCACTTTTGGAGGCTGAGGCAGGCAGATCACCTGAGGCAAGGGTTTGAGACCAGCCTGGCCAACACAGTAAAACCCTGTCTCCACAAAAAATACAAAAATTAGCCAGACGTGGGGGTGTGCACCTGTAATCCGAGCTACTAGGGAGGCTGAGGCATGAAAATTGCTTAAACCCGAGAGGCGGAAGTTGAGGTTGTAGTGAGCTGAGAATGCACCACTGTACTCCAGACTGGGCGACAGAGTGACAGTCTGTCTTAAAAAAAAAAAGAAAAAGAAAAAGAAAGAAAGAAAGAAAAGAAAAGAAAAATTCTCTGTAACCGTGGATTAGACAATGGCTTCTTAGATATTACACCAAAGACAAAAATAACAAAATAAAATATAGACAAATGAATTTTATCACTTCAACAAAAGTTTTTTTTTTTTTTAATGTGTGTTTCAGTGGACATTAATTGAAAAGAAAATCCATAAAATGGGAGAAAAGAATTGCAAATCACATATTTGATAAGAGATTTGTATCCAGAAGATATCTTACAACTCAACAATAACAACATAAATAACCCAGTTTAAAAATGGGCAAAGGATCTGAATAGACATTCCTCCAAGAAAGATATGGAAATAGAGAATAAGTACATGAAAAGATGGCCACATTAGTCATTAGGGAAATTGCACACCAAAGCCACAATGAGATACCACTTCACACTCACTTGGTAACTAGAATAAGAAAGATAGGCAATAACAAGCTAGTAAGGATTTGGAGAAACTGGAACACTCAGACATTGCTGTTGGGATTCTAAAATGTGTCACTCCTTTGGAAACAGTTTTGCCATTTCTCAAAATGTTAAATATAAGGTTGCTATATAACCCAGGAATTCCACTTCAAGGTATATTTATACCCAATTTCCTTGGGAATTTAGAACATCTCTTCAAACAAAAGCTTGTACATTAATGCTCATAACATTACTCATAAAAGCCAATATCTGGAATGAGTCAAACATCCATCAACCAATATTGGATAAAAAAAAGTGATATACTAATACAATGTTATTGAGTAACAAAATGGCATAAAGTGCTGATACTTGCTGTAATAAGGGGGAAATTTGAAAACATGTTAAGTGATGAAGCCAGACACAAAAGACTATGTGTTGTATGATCCCATTTATACAAAATGTCAATTAAATAAAATATATAAAGACAGAAAATAAATAGCTATTGCCTGAGGAATGTATTTGAAGATAGGGAATTTGGCTCTTTTGTTGCAAATGTCTAGGTATAATACATGTTAGTGTATAGTCAATAATCTTTTTTCTGTTTTAACGTTTTCTTTTTTGTACTTGTACACTTACTTTTTTCCAGGGGAAAATTTTTAAAAGCATATCAAGATTCATCCCACCAAAAATTATCTCATTGAGATTTGTGCTCACATTATATTTTATTTTCAAATTCATATGAAGAATGTTAAAATATTGATATTACATATTTTTATCCATCCATTCAAATGGAGGACATCTCTCCATTTAGTAAATGTTAAAACTGCATATCTCTATAGGGAAAAAAAACCAACCATTATACTACAAACAAAGAAAAAAAGAGAAAGCAGCAAAGAGTCATTAAAAAAACACAAACGTTTAAAATATAGTTACAGAAATTGGACTTAACATTTCAGTAATAACAATCCACATGAAAAGGCATGCTTATTAAATATTAAACAACAAAGACTCTTAGATGTGTTTCAAAAATTCGCCTATGTATTATTTGAAGAAATACTCATGAAATAAGACAAAAAATAAAGGTATCTGCAAATATATAACAGAAAATCATATAGTAAACTAAGCATTGCTTGAATAATAATAAGAGATAAAATAGATTTGGGGACCAAAAGCATTATAAAAGAGATATGTTAGTATTGATAAATTATGATATAGACAATAAAGATAAAGCAGTCACAAATATGTATGTATTAAAAGAGAAAGCATCAAAACATATAAAGCAAATAAGTATTTGCTCAATAACTTCTTAGTCTTTGAAAATAAATGTAGCTGTATAAAAACAGATAAAATTATTCATAAACTGATATTATAAAAATATATTGAATGTTCTATACTATAAACAGGGTATAGAGAATTCTTATAATTTTATGTTGCTTCAGCATCCATGTTGAATATAGTCTTAACTTGCTTATGCTAGAAGCAGGGCTTAGTCACTCTTGACTAAGCAGTTTGCAGTTCTTCAGGGTGGTCAAGCCAGTTATCTGCCTTCTACAGTTACCTCCTGGTGACCACTTCTCTATGGAACAGCTAAATATAACCTACTTGACTCATCCAACTAATCTCCACCCACCACGACCCCACATGGACTGTGCAGCAGATATGATGTAGTGACCACCTGTCAGTCACAGCATGACTCTGGGGAACTCGTGTCTGTTTGCTCCAAACTGGACCATTAGAACCTGCTTGGGTAACACCCTGGACCTCAGTGAAGGATCTGGCTCACAAGTGTATCAGGGGAACCCACCCCCAATATTTCAATGTAGGTTCTTTCTATTTTCTGTAAGTGTCAGCTGGTCTCAGAAATAAACAGAAAGAGTACAAAGAGAAGAATTTAACAGCTGGGCCTCCGGGGGTCAGATCGCTTATTGGTAGGACAGTGATACCCCCAAGTCGCAAAACCAGCAAGTTTTTATTAGGGATTTCAAACGGGGAGGAGGCGTACGAACAGGGAGTAGGTTACATGCTTCAAGAGGCAAAACACAGAGCAAAGATCACATGCTTCTGAGGAAACAGGACCAGGGTGAAATCAGAAACTCCTGATAAGGTTCTATGTTCAGTGGTGCACATATTGTCTTGATAAACATCTTAAGAGAAAAGAGGGTTTGAGAGCAGAGAACTGATCTGACCTCAAATTTACCAAGGCCTGGGGTTTCCCAATCCTAGAAAGTCTGAGGGTACTGCAGGAGACCAGGGCGTCTCTCAGTCCTTATCTCAACCACATAGGACAGACACTCCCAGAGCAGCCGTTTATAGACCTCCCCTCAGAAATGCAATTCTTTTCCTAGGGTCTCAATATTATATTCCTTGCTAGGAAAAGAATTTAGCTTTGTCTCTCCTACTTGCATGTCTGTTTATAGACGCTCTGCAAGAAGAAAAATATAGCTCTTTTTGCCTGACCCCATGGGCAGTCGGACCTTATGGCTGTCTTCCCTTGTTCCCTAAAATTGCTGTTATTCTGTTCATTTTCAAGGTGCACTGATTTCATACTGTTTAAACACACATGTTTTACAATCAATTTGTACAGTTATCTGAATCATCACAGGGTCCTGAGGTGACGTACATCCTCAGCTTATGAAGATAACAGGATTAAGACATTAAAGACAGGCATAAGAAACTATAAGAGTATTATTAGGGAAGGGATAAATGTCCATGAAATCTTCACAATTTATGTTCCTCTGCCACAGCTGCAGCTGGTCCCTCTGTTCGGAGTCCCTGACTTCCCACACCACCAGTGTCTCTCTCTCTACCTTCCCATCAGCAGTTTGAGCACACATATCCTGAATGGCTCCCAATTTCCAGCTGGCCCTGCAAGGCATGCTTCCCTCCTCTCTGAGATCTGTAAGTAATAAACCATCTCTGCTATTTCAAATGTTTTGAGTCACTACCTATGTGTCTCACCCAACTGACACACACCTGGACCTAAATTCTTTCCCAACTGGGGCTCTCCTAGAGAGTGGCTATATTAGTGGGAATAAATGGAGTACAGGTCAGACAAGAGCCACAAGGACATCCACCAGAATCAATTAGTTTCCTGTGAGAAGCATACCAGGTCACAGGTCGGACAGTTAGGCATTAGGCTGTCCACCAGGATAAAGTAGCATCCTGTGGAAGGCAGGTTATAAACATCCAGTACCAAATCCCTGGAACCCTGTAAAGACAGGGCTTGAGCTTATAGCCACTCTCCACAGAGAAAGAGACCTCAAGACCAAACTAGGAAAAAAAAAATACAGCCTGGGGAATGTGCATTTTTTCCAAATGTTGGAGGAATATTTTCTAGCAAAAATAAATACTCAACCCTTTAAACATTTTCAAATACTCTCCTGATAATGATACAAATAAGCATTTAAAACTGCAATTACAGATTATTTAGAAATTGAGGTCAATGTAACAGTAGAAACCTAGAAATAACTTCAATGGTCATCAGCTGTAGAATATATCAGGAAGTTATGGTACAAAGAATAAATGTAAATCGTGTATGTTTCATGTTATTAATTACTTTGTGGTTATTTCTTAAGGCAATATCTATGATGGATTGGAAAGCAACTGACATTATATACTAATCAAAAAATTAATACAGAAGAATAAACGTATGTTTGGCCTAATTTTTGGAAAAATCTGTATGTGTTCATATTCTTTTAAACAAAGGGTATCATGGATCAATACCCACCAAATCACTAGCAATAGATACATTGAGGAGGGAGGAAAACTCATAAATTTTGCTATGGGAACTTCTATACTGGTTGGATTGTTTTATTACGTATCGTTTTTATGTTTCTAATTGTTGAATGAAAAATAATTTCAAAGAGAAGGACTGAGTAGTGTGAGAATGTCCATCAAACTATATACAGCCAAAGATTATTTCCTGGCTCTAAACGTTTTGAATTATTATATAAGAATAAATGTGTGGAAAAATAGGAATGCTTTTACACTGTTGGTGGGAGTGTAAATTAGTTCAACCATTGTGGAAGACAGTGGTTGAAGACAGTGATCAAGGATCTAGAACTAGAAATACCATTTGACCCGGCGATCCCACTACTTGGTATACACTATACTCGGTATGCTACTATAAAGACACATACACACGTATGTTTATTCACAATAGCAGACTTGGAACCAACTCAAATGTCCATAGACTGGATTAAGAAAATGTGGCACATACACACCATGGAATACTATGCAGCCAAAGAACGGATGAGTTAACGTCCTTTGCATGGATATGGATGAAGCTGGAAACCATCATTCTCAACAAACTATTGCAAGGACAAAAAACCAAACACCGCATGTTCTCACTCACAGGTGGGAGGTGAACAACGAGAACACAAGGACATAGGGTGGGGAACACCATGCTGCAGGGCCTGTCGGGGTTTGGGGGGCTGGGGGAGGAACAGCATTAAGAGAAATACCTAATGTGAATGACGAGTTGATGGGTGCAGCAAACCAACATCGCACATGTATACCTATGTAACAAACCTGCACGTTGTGCACATGTACTGTAGAACTTAAAGCATAATAACAAAAAAAGAATAAATGACATCAAATTAAGCCTTTGACTCAACAATCTTGAAAAAGAACAAAAAATATTTCTAAAGACAGCAAGGTGCTGGAAGTAAAAAGAGAAGCTAGATATAATTAGAGAAATATCATGTTATTATTTTTCTAGACTTTGCTGTTTTGCATTTTTTTTTTTCCTGAGACAGAGTCTTGCTCTGTCACCCAGCCTGGAGGGCAGTGGTGTGACCATGGCTCATTATAGCCTCAACTTCCCAGGCTCAAACGAACCTTCCACCTCAGTCTCCCTGAGTAGCTGGAACTACAGGCATGCACCACCACCCCTGTCTAATTAATTTTTCTTCTTTTGTAGAGATGTGGGTCTCATTATATTGCCCAGTCTGGTCTTGAACCCCTGACCTCAAGTGATCCTCTCACCTTGGCCCCCCAAAGTGCTGGGATTACAGGTGTGAGCCACTGTGCTCAGCTGACTTTGCTTTTTGTGTTTAAAAAATGCCTTCATCTTGATTTCAAATTAAAGCTAAAAAACAAAATTGATTCTCCCTGTGATAAATGGGAAATTTAGCATCTTTGGCATTTTCATTCCTCCTCAATTTCTCAGTTATTATTTAAATAATCTGCTTTAAGATCCAGTTTATTAATGTTCCCATTATTTATTTTTTCTTTTAAGATTATTCTTGATACTTGCATTCAGTTCTATAAGCTATTATCGACAATGTTATGACTGAAATTGTAGTTTTTAGTGTGACTTAGTTCTTTTGTTTAAATCATATATTTCCTATTTTCCATATCATTGATACTGACATATATTACATTTTATATTTTCTTTTCAAGAAGAATAAATGTATAGAACGTTTTTAAATCCTTGCAAGTCTAATAATGTCATTATTTCCCCCCAATATTTTGACTGTTTCTGGCAATATGAATTCAAACTGAAAATTGATTCATCACTGGGCAGATATACTAACATAGGAAACACATGTTATATACCAGTTTTGTTTTTCTTGGATCCAACAGCTTAAGGGCTTTATGTTTAATGATTTCACATACATACCATATGCTGTATTATAACACATATGGTATGTATGTGAAATCACTAAACATAAACCCTTAAGCTTTATGTTTATGAATGTATTTAACATAAATGTATTTAACATAAAATGCCATTTCATACATGCTGGCATTAGTGAATTTAATTCCTTAAGAAGAAGGAAATATTTATGCTTTATTTATGTGAGAGGAAAGAAGTATTTATATCTATTAATTAAACATTGGTTTATAATAATATAGCTCATGAAATGTCCAGTTTAAAATTTTTTTTTTTTCTTTTGAGACAGAGTCTCGCTCTGTCATCCAGGCTGGAGTGCAGTGGCCAGATCTCAGCTCACTGCAAGCTCCACCTCCCGGGTTTACGCCATTCTCCTGCCTCAGCCTCCTGAGTAGCTGGGACTACAGGCGCCCGCCACCTCGCCCAGCTAGTTTTTTGTATTTTTTAGTAGAGACGGGGTTTCACCGTGTTAGCCAGGATGGTCTTGATCTCCTGACCTTGTGATCCACCCGTCTTGGCCTCCCAAAGTGCTGGGATTACAGGCTTGAGCCACCGCGCCCGGCCTAGTTTAAATTTTTTATCAGCTAATAAAAGGAAGATAATACTGAATAAATAAAATTACCATTTGATCATGCATTTAATCATTACCTGTTTATTATAACCTCTAGGTGCCTAGAACTGCTTAAAACACTGGAAATATCATTCTTTCAATTAATGATATTTCTAAGATATGCTGCCACTAATTCAAATGATCTTTCAGAGAAGAAAAAGAAAATCATAGTGTAATGGTACCACAATTCACTCTAAGCTATTTTGGGGTCATCTCTTAATGCGTATGTACGATGTTTGACTGACTATATGTTCACAACTCTTTCATCCAGCACAATTTCTTTTACTGTGACTACAACTCTAGTTCAAATTCAGAAAAAATTAAGTAGTAACTACCTTTTACTTGTTTACTTGTTTTCAGGTCATTTGCCAATTATTTTCAGATTCTTTGCCTACTATTTTAAAATTACCAGCCTTGTTATTCTACTATAAACCAAACAGACGTTGTGCTAGGTTCTATAGCATGTAAGATTAAAAAGACCATTTCTGTTTATAGAGCGCTTACAACAGAGATAAAGAAAACTGCTATTTATACACAAATAAGCATATTTAAAGTTATGACTTTTAATAATCATAAAAGAAAAAAGTGTATCATAGTATTAAGAAAACAAAAAGAATTTATAATGTACTACTAAAACACTTCAATGGCCTCCCATAGGAAGAAATTACAACTACTTAGCTGACATTAAATTTCTTTCATGTATGTTCCTAATTTACCATCCCAATCTCTTGTCCTAGTTTCCTAATTATATACCTTAGTAAAATCAATCTTTTATTGAACCCAAAGTACATTTTGTTCTTTTCTGCCTTTATGTTTTTGTCCCTCTTAAACTGTCTCTCTCAAAGGCCCAGTAAAAATCTTACTTCCTGCACTAATTCTCTCCATTTACCTCTGAGAAGCGCTAGTAAAGCATATTTCTCTCATAGTAAAATAGAATGATTAAATTTGGGCTTCTGTTTGCTGGTTATGTGTGCACACACATACACAAATACACCCTCACACATGTGTAGTGTTTCCTATTCATTGGCATTTATGGTAGTGCTTTATAGAGAACAGGTACAAGTACTTAATAAATATTTAATTTCTTGATTGGCATATGTTTTCGTCGACAAGTTTTTCTGGATTTGTCTGATAAATGTATTTTTAAAATAAATATTGCATTGCTGTGTCCTTTCATCTTTCTTTCATTGTTACCCACAGTTTATGATCCCAACCTGGCTGTGACTGAGAGGGTCTTCAGGCAAGCTCCATTCACTTCAACATTTGTATTTCTGTTCTTCAATGACTCTTTTATTCCCTTTCTTTTCTCCAAAATGAAATCAGCTTACGCTTCACATTTTTTATGATTATTTTCATTTGCATTCAGTAGTCATTCTTTCTGACTCAGTTGGCACTTAAAAGATCTGCCTTCAATGTGAGAAGCCTGCAATGAGCCTACTTTACAAGTGAAAACGCTAACCATTTATTTCTTTTCATGCATGTTTTCATTAGAACATTAATTCCTTTAATGTATAGCACTTCATCAGCATAAAACGTAGCGTTTGCTTTACCCATACTTGAACAAGTCTCACTATTACTCATCTACGGTAAAGAAGATTTGTTTGTTTTCACTGGAATTTTAGCTAATCGACTATATACTTTCCTACAAATGGTTGCATTATTTTCACTTCATTATTCCCACTCAATCTCCCACTCCTAAATTCTCCATCAAAATGTACAGACCCATTCAACTATGTGGCTTTTTTGTTAATCATTCACGTGGGTGGTTGTGTATGTTTACTACAGAAAGTGGTTACAGAAAGTTACAGAAAGTTAACTCCCATACAGAAAAGTTTAAAAACAAAAATGCACAGCTCAGTTTACTACAATCGGAGGTTAGAAAACGATAGTGTCAGCATCAAAGAAACTTCCTGCCTGTGCCCTCTCAATCACTATTCACTTTCCCCTACAAAGGTAACCATAATGCTAATTTTCTTGCTTTCCTTTGTAGTTTTATCTCCCAGGCAGGTATCCCTAAATACTATAGTTTAAATGAAATCATATGATATGTGGTATTTTGTAGCAGGCTTCCTTTCCTCAACAGTAGGATTGTGGGATCTATTCACATTGCTGAGTACAGCAGTAATTCATTCACATGCAATCTTCTTCTATAGTTTTCTGTTGATAAACATAATGCGATATATTAATCCATTCCACTGCTAAGGAACGTCTTGGTTTTTTTCCCTAGTTTTAGTTTACAAATACTATTATTATAAATTTTTTTACCATGCTTCTTCAGACACGTAAAATTTGTTGGTTATTTACCCAGGAATAGAATTGCTAGATTATAAATTATTACACATTGGCTCAGCATTTGCACATACTGTCAAACACTTTTGCAAAATATTAGTACCAGTTTATATAATTTCACCAACCCTGCAGGGAATTCCATTTGTCCCAGATCCTTGTAAATCTTTGGAGTTGTCATTCTTTTCATATTTAGCAAGTCTGGGTGTAGATATCTGTCTGTGATGGTACCTCACTGAACTTTTAATATACATTTACTTGGTGACACACAAAATTGAATATTTATTCACATACGTGCTGTTGGCATACACACTTTTGTTTACTGTCTGGATCTTTTGCCCAGTATTCTACTGGTTTGCCTGTCTTTTCCTTGATCTGCAATTTTGTTGTTGTTGTTGTTTATTGTGGACATACATCATTTTTCAGTTATACAAAGCTTGTCCTGTAGTCTTCTGATGAACAGAAAGTCTTAATTTTAATGTGTCAAATCTAACAATCCTCTCAATTCTGTTTAGCAATTTTTATGTTCCTTTTGAGAAGGAACATGCTGACTTCACAAAGATACTCTCTTTATGATTTATTTTTCATTTAGATCAACAATCCACCTGAAACTGATTCTCATGTATGGTGATAGATACACATTGATTTTCAAAATTTTCTGCTTATGAATATCCATTTATCCCTAGGATAATTTATTTAAAAGTTCACACATACCCTAAGACTACTGAGCATTGTGACCTTTATGATAAATAAATTGCTAATACATGCATGGGTCTGTTTCTGATCACTGTTAAATTGGTCTAATTGTCTATCCTTCCTACCATCTGACATTTATTCTTGTAACTTGTGTTTTTACATTAGAACAAATCTTTACATTTTCTATTCTTCTTAAAGTGTGTCTTAGTTTTATTGCCATTTGCCTTTCCATATATTTTTTAGAATTATTTTGTTACTTTTCATAAAGATTCTATTAGAAATTTGTTTAGAGGTACAATAAATGTATTTTGAGGAGAACGGATACCATTAAATACTGTACTTCTAAGTATGACTCTGAGTTTTCTTCAAATTCTCTCAGTGTTTTATAATTTTTGCAAAAAAGTATGGCACATCTTTCTTTATGTTTATTGATAGTTATTTGATATATCAGATACTATTTTAAATGGTCTTAGAAGTTAGTTTCTAGTTACTTAAAAATCCAGTTAATTTTTGTATATCAACCTTATATCCAACATCTTCATGAAACTCCAACAGTTCATTTGTAGATTTTCTCTATACACAATATAATCTACAAATAAAGACAGCTTCATTCCCTTCTAATCTTTATGCTTTTTATTGCCTCTGATTTTCTTACTTTACTGACTAGAACTGCCAGCACCATGTTGAACAAAATTGATTGTAATGACCACCTTTGTTTCCCTTCCAACATAAAAGGAAGTATTTTAGAATTTCACCATTAAAAGGCAGTGCCTGTCAACTGCATCACAATAAGAAAATTTAAACTCGGTACTTAACGACTAGGCTCTAGCCTGCAGAATTAGAGCACAGGATTTTTAAAAGTTAATCATAGAATGCAGAAGATTCAGAACATGAATTAAGGCCAAGATCGCAAAGAAAAACCCTTATAAGGTAGTGGCAGAGGCTTTACAGGAAAGATATTGCATGTAAGAGTGACTCTAAAAGGGTTTTTCTTCTTGTCTTCTAGCATAGTTGAATTGAGGGGTGGAGGAGGGAAAAACAATAGAAGTCGTGTGCTTGCAGATCAGAGAATAAAAGACACTATTGGACGGGCGTGGTGGCTCAAGCCTGTAAACCCAGCACTTTGGGAGGCTGAGGCAGGTGGATCACGAGGTCAGGAGATCGAGACCATCCTGGCTAACACCGTGAAACCCCGTCTCTACTCAAAATACAAAAGATTAGCCAGGCTTGGTGGCGGGCGCCTGTAGTCCCAGCTACTCGGGAGGCTGAGTCAGGAGAATGGCGTAAACCTGGGAGGCAGAGCTTGCAGTGAGCTGAGATCTGGCCACTGCACTCCAGCCTGGGCGACAGAGGAAAACTCCATCTCAAAAAAAAAAAAGACACTTTTGCCTTACTTTCCTGGCAATTTCCATGGTGCCCTCAATCCATGGCATCACTTCAAGTGAGCAAAAACGTTTCCAGTGGAGCTCCCACAGAAAGAAGCCATGGGATAACCTTTTTTCCAACTGGGCTATCCAGATTCAGTATAGGAAAAGCGGCAATAAAGGTGCTGAACTCCTTGAATGGGGTGGAGACACTGGCTAAGAATTAAGAGTTGGCCGGGCGCGGTGGCTCACGCCTGTAATCCCAGTACTTTGGGAGGCCAAGGCGGGCACATCACGAAATCAGGAAATTGAGACCACCTTGGCTAACGGTGAAACCCCGTCTCTACTAAAAATACACAAAAAAATTAGCCAGGCGTGGTGGCGGGTGCCTGTAGTCCCAGCAACTCGGTAGGCTGAGGCACGAGAAAGGTGTGAACCCGGGAAGCAGAGCTTGCAGTGAAGCCGAGATCAATCCACTGCACTCCAGCCTGGGCAACAGAGCCAGACTCTGTTTCAAAAAAAAAAAAAAAAACGAATTAAGAGTCAGTGTTTCTCCCAGATAATGACAGCAACATGGAGATACAGGCCCTAAAATGAGTCAAAGGAGACC
>NW_012103454.1:1852568-1883824 GCF_000951045.1 Mandrillus leucophaeus
TAGTAGAGAAGGGTTTCCACCATGTTGGCCAGGCTGGTCTCAAACTCCTGACCTCAGGTGATCTGCGCCCCTCAGCCTCCCAGAGTGCTGGGATTACAGATGTAAGCCACCACATCCAGTCAGAAATTCATCATTGTTTCTGAGGTGGTTGCAGACATCCTTATTTTGTTATTACATTCTCCAGTGTTCCCATTATGAGAACCCCTAAGAAAGACTGCTGTCTTATTTTAAAACAAAAAGCAACCTTTGCCAATTTTCTCTCTTTCCTTTTTTTTTATTGCCATTTTGGATTCTGTAATTGACAATGGGGCGCTCCTTTGAGAAGTGATCTAAATTGCTTTCATGCTTGCCAGAGCAGTAGGAGGAGGAAAAAAAGTACCACTGTATATGGGCAAAAAGAAATCAGCTGATGACAACATTTGTTAAAGGCTGAGTGTGATCTTGCTTGAGAGTTTAGAATCCCGAGAAGCCCTCACCAAAAAGAATGATGCTCACCTGTCCACTCTTTCCTAGGGTTCTTCATAAGTGCTCACACAGAGGATTGGAGGTACACCAGGAGAACTGAGAGAAATGGTCCCAGGCATGAGTCACAGGTTGTCACAGCTGGAGGAAGAGTAGGAACGCTGAGACCATCCTCTCCGAACCACTATGGGCCCTCAGAAGGCTGAGAGTGGAGAACAGCCTGCGAGAATCCCTTCGGGCCTCGCTGAGTCTAGAGACTCCGGAAGTGAGAGCTGAGAGACAGCCCCCTATATCCTGGACTTGCAGACGGCTGTGGGAGGGGCAAAAGAACTGAGTAGAGATCTCCGGCCAATCAGATTTCAAGCCCTGCAGAAGGGAAGTTTCTGATCCTGCCCATCTATCATCAGCAGCCAACCTGACATAGAACCTTACTAAAGCAAAAAGACAAGGCCCACTCCCAGTTCAGTGACAGAAGATGCTGGCTCAGCTAAGACCGCACCGTTCTTCCTCCCCTCCCTCAGCAGCTTCGCAGGAGATGAATGTCTTTTTCTGAGTGTTTTGACTTCAGTTTTTACTATTTTATACACAATGTCTGACATACAAGAAAACATTTTGAAACTTCATGGAAAAGCAATAAAAGTAGGCCCATCATCGAGAGGGTCTATAAAATCAGACCTGTGATGACTCAAATGGAACTATCAGACAGGGACTTTAAAAATGAAAAATAAATAAAGAGGTGGAGAGTGTGCATGAACAGATGGGCAATTCTGGCAAAGCTCAAAATTATTTTTTTAAAAGCCAAAAGGAAATGCTACAAGTAAAAAATGTAATGTCAGAGAAAATGGAGGGAGGGAGGCGGACAGAGAGGAGAGAGAGAACATAGCCACGGAAACCGCTATCATGCTGAAAGCATTGACAATCATTCCTTCATAGCATCAAATATCCGGTCAAACATTCAAATACCCTATCAGATTTTGTTTACAGGTTGTTAAAATAAGTTTTACAAAGTATAGTGAAATTGCTTGGTTTGTTTTTTAAGGCTCTTTTATAGTTTTCCTTCCATTTTTTTTCCCCCTTGTGAAATTTCCAAGCTGAAGAATGGGGGCCACTGTCCCCTGCAGTTCAAGTTTTTCGCATTCATGTCTGTGCTGTCATTTAACACGTGTCTCTGTGCTTCATATTTCCTGTAACCTAGCAGTTACTCTAGACACTTGATCAGCTTCAATTTCAATTTTTTGAAGATAGCGCTTTATAGGCAGTGATGTGTACTTCCTTTATGATTCTTTGAATTTATTTTTTCTGGGAGAATATTTTGTTTCTTTATTACCTCATGTGTATATGTCCCTAGCAAAATGAATTGAAAAGTTACCTATTTTAGTCAATCAATTTCAATTTGTGGGTCTTTAAATTTGCTTTTAAAGTTTTCATGCTAGATAATGTTTTGATTTTTTTTCTTTTTTCTCTGAATTAGTGAGTTTGACTCACTAATTTGTGGCTTTTTCACTGTGTTAATTTTTGTTTAACTTTTCTTTTGGGATTTTAGCTCCATTCTCCTTTAAATTTACCATTGCCTTTGACAGAGAAATGATCAATCAATCACCTTCACAAGCTAGACTTCCTTTGGAGTGAGGTCACTTTGGACTCTGCTGTCTTGAAGTTCAGTGACTCTGTCAAGGGTGGGATGGGAGCTTCAGGACGCGCCCCTCTGCAGTCCAGCTTCCATCTAGGCAGCTCTGGTTTCACTATGAGCCTGGAGGGCAGAGCCCTCCTTCCCTTGCTCAGGCTGGAAACAGGGTGTGCCTTGGAGACCTCTCACAGACAAGAACAGACTCTAAGATGGCAGCAGAACTAGCAAATGACATTCCTTTTCTTTAGTCTCAGAGGAAAAAAAAAAAAAAAAAAACCCGGAAAAATTATTTCAGCTGTGGGGGGGGAAAAAAAAAATCGGTTCATAAGTATCCCTGCTGCATTGAATACATACTTCAGTTAAATTTGTGACCCTGAATTTTGGCAATGAAAGATACTTTGATTAATCTTTATGTGCATCTGAGCACTAGAAACTATATAGATAGTAATATATAGCATAGATGGCAACTCTTTTCCAGCAGACTTGGATTTAGATGAGACTGCAAATTTCTAATCTAGTAGGATTAGTAAAGAGAAGGGAGATAAAACAGCAACCTATTTACAGTGATTCCTGCTATTGATAAAGCCTCAGAACAATTTATCTGACCCAATGGTATTCATACTAAATCTTCACTAAGTTGCACTTGCTGGCCATCCAGTGCATTTGGGCTCTGCAGCCCTTCCAGATCCTCAGTCCTGATAGGACTTAGGTGCAAATCCTCCTGTTCTACGGGCCAATAACCTTTTAAAATTCCTTCTGAAGCCTCATATACATCAAGGTTTTTTGGCTGTCATTTCTACTTGCTTCTAATAAAAGTGTCAGAGCAGGGGAATACCAATAAAAAGGATGTACACAAAGGTAGGAACTGGGGAAAATAAAGTAGCATGAACATCAAGCAAGCTGAGTTTTTGATGATCCCATTACCTATGTCTCACTAAAAATTCTATGTACGCTATAGGTATAACATGCAGATGTATTTGTAATATATAATGGAATATAATATATTGAACTAAACTTAATGATTTCTTCAGATATGCCTTTTTAAAAAAGTGCTCTATTTCACCAACAGCTTATTTTATTTATATCACCTGTGTATACATTCAGACTCAGGAAGGCAGTGCGTGAGAGTGGCTCTCAGTGCAGGTTCTAAAGTTAGACATTCAGAATCAGAATCTGGCTCTACCACATTAGCGGTATGAATTTGGGCAGCCATTAAATCATGTGCAGATTTCCTCCTCCAAAAATAAAGATGATATGAAATACACCTACTTTCTAAGGTTGAGAAAATCAAATTGCTATAAATGAATATATTGACTGTCGTCCTAATTTTAGGATAAGGGAGCACGCACAAGGGTTTAATAGCAGCCCAAATTTGTAATTTATATAATTCAAAATTAGCTGCAAAATTATGAATTATCTAGAATGAACTAGAACATGCAACCAGCTGTGTAGAATCCTATTGTGATGGATACAATATAATTCATTGGAATTCCAAAAGGGCTGCATGTTCAAATTATTATAAAAACCACGGCCAGGCGTGGTGGCTCATGCCTGTAGTGCCCACACTTTGGAAGGCTGAGGATGGCAGATCACAAGGTCAGGAGTTCGAGACCAGCCTGACCAACATGGTGAAACCCCATCTCTACTAAAAATACAAAAATTAGCCGGTTTTGGTGGCATGTGCCTGTAATCCCAGCTACTCAGGGAGCTGAGGCAGGAGAATCACTTGAACCTGGGAGGCAGTGGTTGCAGTGAGCCAAGATCACAACACTGCACTCCAGCCTGAGCAACAGAGTGAGACTCTGTCTCAAAACAATGACAAAAACAACAACAACAACAAACAAACAAAAAAACCGACATCCTGTAGTCTGACAGGGTCTTGGTTTCCCCCATTTGTAAAATGGGGATAACGTTTCCTTTTATAGAAAGTTGTGAATATTAACTGTAATAGTTTATAAAGTTCCTGTGATACAGGAGGTACTTAATTAGTACTTCTTCCTCATCTCCTTTTCTAATTGTTAATGAACTGGCAATACAAAAACATTTAAAAATTTTTTATTTTTTTATTTCAATAGTTTTTTGGGGAACAGGTAGTGTTTGTTTATGTGAATAAGTTCTTATAGTGGTGATTCCGAGATTTTGGTGCATCCATCACCTGAGCAGTGTACACCGTACCCAACGTGTAGTCTTTTATCCTTTGCCACCCACCAGCCTTTCCCCCAAGTCCCCAAAGTCCAATGTTATCATTCTTACGCCTTTACCTCCTCATAGCTTAGATCCCACATGACTGAGAACATATGATGGAAAAACATTTTTTTAAAATGTTCACTGTAACATAGCAGCTATCACAAAACTTTAAAAACTGAAGCTAGCAACTTTGACTATGCACCCTGAAATTCTAATCTTGCCTTCAGTTTTCCATGTGTCTTTAATTTTTACAAGGGAAACTGGAGATGATATTGCTTTGATAGTAAGAAGTGTCTTCTCCTTCTATAAAGCACATTGTGTCTTTCCTCATCCACAATGCTGCCTAAATAAAACCAGGTCTTTCCTGCTACTGGAATCTTGAATTTTTTTCTCCTTTCAAGTGAATTTTTCCTATGATCATAACAGTCCTTTCCATAAAGATGTCCTATCTCCTCAGCCATTTGTCTTGCTGTGGAGATCCAAATTTAAGAGAAGCACTTCAACCATTTTTGAATATTTACATTTTTAAAGGAAAATGAATGTGTATTATTTGTTTTTAAATAGTTCAAAAGAACTATTACACCCTAAAATAAGTTTAAAATGTCTCTAAAACCTATAGTTTATGTATTTATTCTTTCTTTAAGGATGTGATTCTCTGAAACAAATTAAAGTTTCACACGAAATTATCATTTCAAAATGCCAAAGAGTAATTTGCTTAGAACCTTTAGTACAAATGTCAACTGCAGACTTGTTCTACTCCATTGAAAGAGCATTGTATTTTATGATCATTGACTTAAACGCAGTAATATACATGGACCATAACCTCTGTTTGAAAACTAGTCTATTTCAAGACGTCAAATAGGCTTACGGCCAGGCCCAGTGGCTCATGCCTGTAATCCCAGCATTTTGGGTGGCCAAAGTAGAAGATTGCTTGAGCCCAGGAGTTCAAGATCAGCCTGGGCAACACAGGGAGACCTTGTGTCTATATGAAAAAAAAAATTTTTTTATTAGCTGGGCATGGTGTAATGTGCATGTAGTCCCAGCTACTTAAGGAAGATGATGCAAGAGGATCGCTTGAGCCCAGGAGTTTGAGGCTACAGGAAGCTAGAGTCATTCCACTGCACTCCAGCCTGAATGACAGAGCAAGATCCTGTCTCTAAAAAAAAGAAAAAGAAAAAAGAAAAAAAAGTCTTTTTTATTCAAATATCTATAGTTAAAAAAATTGTCACAAACACTGATGCATACATACATATACAAGTCTATCTGGGGAACAAATAAAATATGACATGATAAAATTTATCATGAAATGGATTTGAAAAGAGTTTCTCAGAATATTCTGGTGCACTACATAATCCTTGTGTAGGAAAGCTGGGATGCCAGATGTGTATGTCCTCCATCCTCATTCTCATTAAAGGTTCCATTGTTCCTTTTTATGTTTTTACCACCAACTTTAATTGCAGCCAATTTACTAGACTGCCTTAATTATAACATTTTAGACTAGGAAAGGACTTAGACATCATCTAGTGTTTGTCAAACCAAAATGATCATCTGAATCACCTACGATGCTTAAAAATAAACAAACAAACAAAAAACCACTTACTTTCCCATTCCTGGAGATCCTGGTACTGTAGGTGAGGGTAAAAACCAAGAATCTGTCATTTAAAAAAAATGCCCTGAGGTGATTCCAGTAGATGAGCCAGATTTGACAACTCTCTGTTGTAGAATTGAATCTTCTCTATAACATCTTTGCCAAATTGCTATTTGGCTGTGAAAGATTACCTGGGGTCCTAAAGAACTTTCTCTCTCCAAGCAATGACTTTCCTTTTTGAGCATCTCTGTTGCAATAGTTTTTATTGTATTCAATGAAACCTACTTCTCTGTTACTTCTACCTACTGATCTCAGTTATCATTTGTGACAAAAACAAGTCTATTCTTGTTCCACATGACTTCTCTGAATGTTTGAAGATGACTTGGATGTTTTCCTGAGTCTCTTCTGGGATAAACAATCCAAATTCAAGCATGTTTTGTCTCTCATGATTTTAAAATTTTGATCTCATTGGTAGTTCTCCTCAGGACACCTTCCCATCTGTCTCTCTGTTTTCAAGCTTATTTCTCCAGGTAGTATAAAGAGAGATGTGTTTTAAATACCATAGTTCTTTGAAGCTTCCAAAGTTACATAGGTTTAAAATAGTCTTTTTAATTCATATGGTTCTTATTTTCAACTAAAAGTATTGTGTTTTCCTGAATGTGCTATTGCTAACTCATATCTTCTACATTTAATTAATGTGATGATTTATTTAAAAAATTCAAGTGCTAAGTTTTTGTACTCTTGTATAAAGTACATCTTGTTGGATTTAACCTATCAGGGCAAATGTAAATGGTATTACACTTTGGGTGTGGCTTGTCTCTGCCCAAACTTACGTTGGAATTTATTTGCATTTAATTGTCAATGTAGCAGTGTTAGGAAGTGGTACCTTTAAGAGATGCTTAGGTCCTAAAGATGGATTTCTCACAAGACTGTGTTAGTTCTCTGGGAATGAATTCATTCCCATATGAGTAGGGCATTACAAAATGAGGTTGCCTCTCATCTTTTGTCTCGCTGCACATGCCTGCTTCTCCTTCCTTCTGCTTTCTGCCATGAGTTGAAACAGCACGAGGTCCTCACCAGATTGACTGCCTGAACTTGGACTTCCCAGTGTGCAGAACCATAGCTAAATAAATCTATTTTCTTTATTAATTACCCAGTTTCAGGTATTCTGTTACAGCAACACAAAATAAACCAAGACAAATAGTAGTCTCAAAACTTGATTTTCAAACGTATTTGCTATTCTCCCTGGCATCTTGCAATTCTCGAATTGATGAACCTACTCTAATGTCTTTACTCAGTTGTAAAGATATGAGGCTGAGAACAAAGATTCTCACCAAAGATTTTCACCTAAAAATGTCTATGCTCTTTGACATTACTCCAAGGATCAGAACCCCATGAATGTAGTTATGTAACATGCTTCTAAATGCTTCTGGACAAACCTATATTAATCTACCTTGTTTCCAGGAAAATAAAGAGAAATCTTATCAAAACCTTGGTGAAGTCCAGATACTTCCTTAATCTGCCAGACTAGTAAAAGAAATGGATTGGGTATGACATCAACTGTTCTTTCATTACTGTGCTTTCTTTTCCAGATTGTTCCAATCCACTTTTCATCTTGCATGCCAGATTTTGAACAGTTGTCATTGATGACGTCTCAGGTTGGTAAAAACCACTTTTTCTTCCGAGTTTATAAAATTGGACCAAAATTTGTTAATGTACAGCCTCCTAGTGCTTCTCTTATATGCCAAGATTTCTCAAAAATTACTGACAGTGGTTCCATGATCTCATAGTGGCTCCAAGTTCTCTGTGACAACAGCTACTTTTCCAAATCCCTCCAGGTGGTTTTTACCTTCCTTAGTGGCAATAAGAAAGGAAAAACTGAAAGTAGCAAGCTGTCATATTGGTGAGTAACTCAAGTTTGCTATCTAAAGCCTTTAGGAAAATTAGCTTTACCACTTTTCATACAGTACACATCAAGAAGGCCAGGGAGAGGCAACAGGGACCAATAAAGACCTTGCTTACTGGTACTAACTCTGACCATGCTTGCAGATTTATAACACTTGAGATATTTCTGAAGGCATAGGCTCAGTAAACTCCTTTTTATTTAAAATCCATTGTAATTTATTCCTCAGGTCATATTTTGTCCACTACATAAATCTCTCCCAAACCTTTCCCCTAAATTTCTGACATAGTGCAATTAACTGCAACATGCATTACTCAAGCCCACATTATTTAGTATTCACTGCCTTTCTCCTCTCTCCATGAGACAGAGTCCCATTGCCAAGGCAACTTTGAGGAAGTTTCTAACAGGCACAGGCACAATCAGATGAACTCCAGCCAACTGAGTCTCATTCTTATAAGCATAATCCAGTCTATTCAACTTGTCTGTTTTCCTCAGGATCATCCCTAATTTATGGACTTAAAATATTCCATTTCTATGAACTAAATAGGATTCATTTTCCTACTCAAATACAATAGAAGGCCTTCTGATCAATATTACTCCGAGTCCTGGGACGGAACATGTGACCTCATCTGAAGAGTCCTCTCTCTCTCAGTCCAGGGTATGTTTGCACCTTTTCATTGTTTAGTCTACCCGTTCTGGTGCAAAGATCAGTCTCCTTCACCGAAAAACAGAGACAAGATTTGAGCCATTTATTATTTTTCCTGATTCCCCACAAATATCCATCTCTCAAATTCATGGTTACTTGGACTTTTCCATCCCCACGCTTTCCCCTTCCCTCCTTTATCCCTTCCCTTCCTTTCTTGCCTATGGCTAACATCTTTCTCTCCTTTTATTTTTAGGTCACAAAAATAGCTTGTGTCTGACATTAGCCTTTCTTAGGCAATTCTCTTTTTTTTTTCTTTTTCTATTTTTTTAGACAGTGTCTTGCTGCTCTGTTGCCCAGGTTGGACTGCAGCCTTAACCTGTCAGGTTCAAGTGATCCTCCCACCTCAGTCTCCTGAGTAGCTGGGACCATAGACACGTGCTACCATGCCCAACTAATTTCATTTTTTTTCAGTAACGGTGAGGTCTCACTATGTCGCTCAGGCTTGCGGTGGAATTCCTGGGCTCAAGGAATCCTCCTAGTCTCCCAAAACGCTAGGATTACAGGCTGAGCCACCTTGGTTGGCTTACAGGCAATTCTTACGTTTTGTGTCACCCTCTTGTATTTAACTTTGGTTATAATCTCATATTTTCATTTTTTAAAATTATTTATGGTTCTAAGTTTAAGAATAATGTAGATCCCTATAGAAAATTTTTTAGACAGAGAAAGAATTACCCACTCCCACATATATCATAATTCCACCATGCAGAAGTAAGCACCAATATGTTTTATGTTTTCCTAGTCATCGTTATTGTTGCTTTTGCCTTTAAACTTTTTTGTTTGTTTGTTTAGATGGAGTCTCGCTCTGTCGCAAGCCTGGAGTGCAGTGGCACGATCTCAGCTCACTGCAACCTCCACCTCCTGGATTCAAGTGATTCTCCTGCCTCAGCCTCCCCAGTAGCTGGGACTACAGGCACACGCCACCACACCCGGCTAACTTTTTATCTTTTTAGTAGAGACGGGGTTTCACCGTGTTAGCCAGGATGGTCTCGATCTCCGGACCTCGTGATCTACCTACCTCGGCCTCTCAAATTGCTGGGATTACAGGCGAGAGCCACCGCGCCTGGCAAATCATTTTTTAATATTTAAAAAATCTGAGATGACCACGGAGTTTTTATTTAATCACATTTTAGATATCTAATTTTGTTTTACTTCCTTCATCAATCAGATGATTTGCATTTTTAGTTCAAATTAAATTTTTGAAAGTTTCCAAATCTTCCTTGGTTTTCATTTCAGAGGATTTATAGCCTTTTTCCTTTTCAAATTCTCGAGATCTTCGCATGCCTGAGGCGGAAGAAAATATTTACATTTAAAAAAGTCTAATTTTTGAGATGAACCTTCCCAAATTCTAGTCTCACAGACAGCCAGATCCCACTCTTTGTCTTTACAAACTGCAAAGTGGCATGATTGCTCTTCTTCATGGTTCCTGTGGAAGTTCAAAAACCAATTTCTTCTTGTGGGACACAATTAGGCCCAGAGTTGCTGCTAGGTTCCCTGGTTTCTTGATGAATTTCTGCCGTCACAACTCCGTTTCCTGTGATTTTTTTTTTTTCTCCATTTCAAATTTTCATTTGTTTTTAGCCTGCTCTAAAATTCTCAGTTACTGCTTGATAAATAAGAAACAAAATAATACAATGTCTGGGTCCTTGGTGAAAACTGTATTTCTCGCTGAAGAAACTGTACCTTTTCACTGGTTTCAGAAAAAACTGAGATCTCTTTTTCATTAGCATTTATCAACAGTACAAGTTGCTTTTCATTTTTATTGCCATGGGAATTGTATTCATTACTTCCAATCAATATTCTTTCTGGTATATTGATATGCCAGCGGTCTAGCATAAAACGATTGTTTAAAATCTAGTTTTGTATTAAATATATTTGTCTTTGAAATGAAGAAAATAGAATATGGATTTTTAGGGATAAGTGTATACTATGCACTGTGACAAAAACTAAGGAAAATACTTAGTAAAATTACAATTTCTATATTAATGTTGCAAATTAAAGGGACATTTACAAAATTAGGCACTTTTCTTAATAAAGAGCTCTACAATTATATTATAATTGCTGAGTACTGAAAATTACTTTGTATAGTTATATTTCAACTTTGGTAAGGATTTTAGGTGATACATATCACAATCATATATGTTACATATCATAAGATAGTACACAGCACTATCATTGGAAATGCTTGTATGTTGTGATGCTATACACAAATTTTAATAGAAGGATTTATCAGAAGTTTGTCAGTGATAACAGTGATAGTGACTTATGACGGAATGTCTCACAGTACCAGGCTTTTGGGAACAACTGAATCCACAAAATAATGTATCCACTTCCAGTTAAACAGTTCAACGTAAAACGTTTTGACTGAATTAAATCCATGGCATGGCTTAGTTATGTCTGAAGATCAGGAATGTTTTCCCAGAGTTAAATCCCTGAGACCATTTTTCTACCCCTAATCTGAATGGAGTTACTGAAAGTCACAGTTTGTCCTATTCTAACTGTGGCTTCTTTGACAAATCTGTGTCCAGAAGTCAAGAGAGAAATTACAGTTAGAAGCTATTAAAAATATACTCAGCTAATTTCAGCATCTTCTCCAGTGGTATTATCTGCCTATCTTCTCAGCCTCCTTTTCACTCCACTGTGAGTCCAATCTTCTTTCTGGCACTAGAAGACAGTTCAGAAGTAAACGAGCAAAACACGTCACTAGTGTTCAAGATGTTTTACTTGATCACAGAGTATCTGGTGAGTAATGGTGCTACAAGTATGAGTAAAGGGCATTGACCAGTACTATAAAATGCTTTACATTTCCTTGACCTTTATGTCAAATCCAAATGACATGTCATTTAGAATAATGACAAATTTTGATATTTTGAATATGAAATGAAAACAACTCCTGTAGTCGGATTATTTTGATGTAACTTCATTTTGGTATAAAGATATTAGCATTTAGTTTATCTTAAATTATTTCCATTCATGAAAACACATGGAAATACAGTACAAAATGGATGAAATAATTTTGCAGGTAGAAATATTTTCAAGGCTTGTGCCTGAAGAAAATTATAACCCAAATAGTCGCAGGGATGTCTCATAAAATACAACATCCAATAAAAATACAGATTTGAGGGTAATGGAACTCTAACTTCAGAGAAACCTGAAGATTTTCACGTAACATGGACGAAGTATAGGAACGTAGGGACTAGGAGCTCAAGCCTTACAGTCAAAATGCCTGGATTTGTTTCTCTGCTTCTCATTTTAGGAGCTGTCAGAACTCAGTGTGTTTTAAATCCACTTTCTGTCTCAAATATCTTTATGTCAAAATTGAGCTCACTTCTCTGGAAAGGGTGAAATGTGAATAATATATTTTATTTTATTTATTTATTTAACTTATTTTTTTGAGACAGACTCTCGCTGTGTCGCCAGGCTGGAGTGCAGTGGCACGATCTCAGTTCACTGCCAACTCCACCTCCTGGGTTCAAGTGATTCTCCCATCTAAGCCTCCTGAGTAGCTGGGATTACAGGTGTGCATCATCACACCTGGCTAATTTTTGTATTTTTAGTAGAGACAGGTTTCGCCATGTTGGCCAAGCTGGTATCGTACTCCTGGCCTCAAACGATCCACCCACATCCACCTCCCAAAGTGCTGGGATTGCAGGGGTGAGCCACCACACCCAGCCAGATAATGTATTTTTAACGTGTGCTGTAGTAATTGCCATCTGGTAATCTTTCAGTAAATAGTGGCTATTATTGTTAGGCAAGTTTTCAAACTTTGGGCCATGGGGCCCACTGCAGATCATAGGGGCTCTAAGAGAGTCAGACGGGCAACAGTGGGTGTGACCGGATGAGTAACTGGGTGTGAAGTAAGCTTAGTTCATGGGTACACTGATCAACCCTACTTCTTCATCATCTCACCTCAGTTCCTCCTCGTTCTCTGGACTATTGTGTTTTTGGTCCTCCATTCATTCTGCTTCCTCTAAAACTCATACTGCCACATCCCAATCACAATAAGCACTCAATTTGATTGAAAACAAGTAAAGCAATAAAAGGGAAATGATGTCATTGTCAACCTTTCCTACAGCCTTCACCCAGTTCAACAGATATTGCAGCTACTGCTGTGGTTGTATAATGTGATTCAGGATGTGGAGGTTGTAGATTGAAAAAAATAAAATTAAATTCTGTAAAGTCAGAAAGTTAGCAGTACTTTGGGATACTTTGGTTGCTCTTCTAAAACACTCTTCCCACACACTTATGTGTTCTGTCCAAAGTCTATTAATGAGCAAGAAAGTTTAGGGGGAGAGCTGGGCCTAACACAGGATTTACAACCCAGGTGACTGGGGAAGGGGACATTCGCTGCTCTGTGCTCCATCACCCAAAGAAAATAGGCTAAGATGGGGAGGGAGGGAGACGACATCAAACATAAGATGTTTCTATTTCCCAGCCCAAGTCTGTCATCCTCTGTCTCCTGGGCACTGGGATAGAATTTCTTATGGCCCAAACCTCACTAAATTCCAAATGAAAACAACCCATTCAACTACTACTCACTTTGCTTCTCCCTCTCTCTCTCTCCATCTCTCTCTCTCAGACTGTGGAGCCTGGAGGCACTTGGATATTATTTGGAATGTCACATTTTAAGTAGACACTTGCTCTCTCACAGATTTCTAATGTCTACAGCTACCAAATTTACGTTACATTACATTACATATTATTTATTGCCGTATAACACAATTTACCACCACTGAATGTAGTGGATTAAAACAACACACATTTATCTGTCTGTGTAGCTCAGGAGTCCAGGCAGAGCTTCCTTGGGTCCTATGATTAGGATCTATTCAGAGCTGTAATCAAGGTATCATCTGGGGCTAGTTCTCATCTGAAGGCTTGTCTGAGGAGACATCCACTTCCCTGTTTCCAGGTTGGCAGCATCCAGTTCTATACAGCTGTAGGATTTGTGGTTGCTTGCTTCTTCAAAGTAAAAAAAAAAAAAAAAAAAAAGAGACAGGGATCAGGGAGAGTCTGCTAGCAAGAGGATTCAACATAATAAGGTAAATGACACCACATCTCTTTGGGCATCTTCCAGTGGTTAAAGACAAGTCCCAGGTCCTGCCCATACTCAGAGGCAGTAATTACAAGAAATGTGAACACCAGGAGGTGGAACGCATGGCAGCCACTTTTGGAATCTATCAACCACTCTCTCCTCTTTGGCAGAAACCTCCTCTTTGACTTATTCCAGTCAAATCTCCTATTTGGGATCTTCAAGACCTAATAAAAATTCCACCTATTATTATTCACCTTGATAATGTTTAAAGGAGTTTGTGTAGATATTGTTCTTGATAGACCGGTATTCTTTAGTGTTAAATTTCTAAAGGTTAGCAGTCCTTTTGCTTTATTTCATTAAAAAGGTTCGAGAAAGATTAATTTTTCTGTACTTGTTGTTTTTAATTGCTGTTTTTATATTTGACACCTTGTTGCTATATTTCAGTAGTGTAAAGTGCAATGGAATAAACAAATTTATTTAATCATTTAAAACCTCTCAAAATTTTATAATCATTTATGACAATGTAATTCCTTTGTAATTTTCATCAGCTTTATTTCCTTCAGAATGGGTTAGTGGCCTCATCTCTCATATATTGCCTCTTGTCTGATGATTCTTAGTCAACATATCCCTTCTGGTTTTAAAAATAATTGTTACTTTTTTGGGTTTGTGAGGCAGCACATGATGAAAAGTGGATTTATTATTTTATTTTTATTTTTTGTACGAACCACCAATAATACTGTTAGCTCTATGTTTTGCTTTGGTTCTGGCAACCTAAAGCAGAAGAAATGTTTTCACATGATTTCTTCTTTCACTTGCCAAATCAATCACTGAGATGGTACAAGACACATTATACTATGGCGACTGACTCTTCAGAAGCCTTGGAAGTAGGTTTGACTACATTTGGTTTCATCAATTCCACAGGAAAGGCAAAGGATACTTCCTCTGTTCAGGAAAGTGCATGAGCTTTGAAATAAACATCCAGGTATAATTTAAAATTACAAACTGTGATCTATATAACTACATAAAACCTTTTAAAATAATCACCATTGACAACAAATGTATTATTTCTATTCGGAGTTCCTGGATACTTGCAATCAGACGTAATGCTGTATCTCTACGATGACATCAGGAACTACAAGTGTTTTCCTCTGTATTCCCTGGCAGAATATTTTTATTTCCATGGTATCCCAGGATCGCCTACACAGAAATATGGAGGGTACCACATACGGTTTGTTGAGTACATTAATGACAGGTTGAATGAAAGAGCAAATATTCAGATTTCTGCATATATATTTAATGTTGGTTGGTATCTAAATGCAGATTTTTAATATTTAAGCACAAAGTTATTCTTTATCATTTAACCTTGGGCAGATTTTGTTGGATTCGGCTTTTAAAGACTGTAACTGGATACAGTGATGGGCAAGACACTTTTCAACAGGTACTGGAAATAAACAATCAGACATTGTCGTAGACATAGTCATGGCTTTTTCCCAGAGAATTTCAGAAGAGTAATCTCAAAAAGAATGAAATTTACAGATCGATACATTTCACCATGAAAATTAATTATACTGTGTTCTATAATTTAATGTTTTTAGTATGTATTAAGTAAACCATCTGTTATCAGAACGACAGTATTGAGCAGTAGAATGCATTCTAGACATGGAGTGAAAAGGATTAACTTTGAATTCTGACTCAATCCCTAGAACAGAAATTTCTTTTCTACTGACCACCATCAACTGTGAAATGCAGGTAATAAGAGCTTTCTTTCCTGCTTCCCAGGGCTGCCATACATGTCAAAACACATGTGATAGTGCTTTCGTAAACACTAAAGCAACTGTACGCTTTTATTAGAAGTTAACTTCTGTAAATATACATTGTTCTGAGAATGCAATTACACACAAAACTACAGCATTAAAACTCATGATGCAGCAATACCAAGCACGCAGAGGGAGGCTTTAAAAAGTTAATGAGATATGAGACCAGGAAATACCTAAGTGGAAAATAATTATTTTCTAGTTGCTCAACGCTGCAAAGATAACACTACGTCCAAAATTCAGGAAAAGCTTTTTATCTGGTCATGTTGCCATCTATGGCCCATTGTATGGGGAGGCAGGAATGAATGGCAGTCAGAGGAGGCAGATATGCTGTCAGAAATATCATTTGGATTATAAATGAAAGTATTAGGAAGCTTCCTTGGAGAGGGCTGAGTTGTAAGAAACTGAAAATGGGAAATATTTGCCCAAGAGATAAATTCTTCACACAATATTTAGTTTGCTTCCTCAGAGACTATTCCTTTCAATTTTAGAACAATACTGCTCACTGAGATTGAGAATTTAAATTACTTTTCTATAGCCAATTGTGGACTGTATTCTAAAAAAAGAGCAAAAGAAGCAAAAACATTTATAGAAAGAGAAACATACTGCCCAGCTTGAAGTATTTTTCTTGGTGTATGTATTGTAGGCATAAAGTACGCTTAATGTATAGTGTACTTAGTTTACTTTAACACATATTCTAAGCCCTACTTAAATTTACCAACTTGCTGAAATGGCATCAATTCATATTTCTGGACTGTTACCAGGAAACTTTTGTGGATTTCCTGGATACTACAAAAAAGGCAAACATGGATAGCGAGAACACCAGTCCTTTAAAAGACAAAACAAATAGACTACTTTAAATGGAAAGATTAACTGATCCCATCCTCAAAAAACAGTACACCTTTAAGCATATATATGCACATACTTAAATACACACACACGATGGAAGGCTGATACTTTCACATCCTAGTGTATTGGAAATAAAGTCCTCATGAAATATATTTTCCCTCCCATACAAGCTGTAAAGTCACAGCAGGCTAGATTATATTCCATAGCCAGAAGCACTTCCTTGTATTCATACAGTAGATGGGGTAAATCATCAGAATTATATAGCAGGGACGCGCTTCCCCACAACTTCAGCTAGTGAAAACTTCAAAAGGTAGAAAAAAAAACCCCCCAAAAATGGAACAAAATAACGAATTGCCGTCTTTTCTAAATCATGGTAATACATTGAGTACAAATTCCTTTCAGTAGATTTCACGGCAGAGCACATCGGTGAGTGGAAAGAAATGTAAAGGACTGAAGCAACCAAAGAAAGAGTAGCACAGCTTAGGCTTGTTTGATGAGTACATAGCCTTTTTTCCTTTCATACCTATGTTTATGCATATCTCAGAATAACAATAACTATAATTATTTAGTTGTTAACCATAGAACTTTCCTTTTATAAGAGGGAAGATCCATCAGGAGTTATTGATGAACTCTGCAGTTAACGTTCCAAACCGTTTTTTACAGACGTGGGAGGTATGCGTTCAAAAGTATTCCAAATGTATTTTAAAAAAAAAGTTGTGTGCTGGTTTTAACAAATGAGTCTGCTAAAATTAAAAATGAAACAAGTGAACCCCCATAGACTATGTACAGCTGAAATCAATAACTCATCTAAAACAGCATGCATATCTAGAAATACATTTGCTAATAGGTTCACTTGACCCATTTCTAGTAATGATAATGTTTATTTTATTTTCCGGTGAACTGAATATATTGCTTAACAATGACATCTGTAAGCAGATACATGAATCTTTAACTGAGAGAAAATTTGAGGAACTGAAAAATGTCACAGAAAACTATTACCTTGGAAAATATTACCTTGGCAAAGGTAATAGTTTCCATCATTCTATCTGGTAGGTTTGAGAGGAAGGTGAAGGTGCAAAATCCGTATCTTCAAATATACAGGTTAAGGAGGTTTCAGTGATAAGTATAGATGGACACCCACTCCATACGAATCTGCTTCGGTTTATCCTTCCCCTCAAAATGGTGCACTTACAAAAATAAGGAGTTAATTCCCAAAGTTCTGAGTTAGAATCAACATGTTAACTTTTCTCTCAATGAAAAATCTTCCCTAAAAATAAGTGTCACTAGCTCTGGTCAACTAGGATTGCCTTCTAAAAGATATTAACGTGCATATAGTGGCCATAGTCTTATGGTTGTCTTGTGATTATATATTTTAAAAATCAGTTATATCTCACAGAATACTAAAAATTTGATCATTATTGGCTGGGAAATTCAGTTTTCTTACAGGTATGAGTTATACCTTTGAATAAGCCTTAATTTGATGAATTATTATTGAAGTCTTTGCTCAAATGTCATCTTTTCATTGAGGGCTTTCTTCATCACTCTATTAAAAATTGTAATCTCGGGCCGGGTGCTGTGGCTCATGCCTGTAACCTCAGAGCTTTGGGAGGCCAAGGCAAGAGGATCATTTGAGGCCAGAAGTTTGAGGCTATAGTGAACTATGACTGTGCCACTGCACTCCAGCTTGGCTGACACAGTGAAACCTTCTCTCTCTATATATACTGATATATATTCACACTTACTCATGTATTTTCTCCACCCTGCAGTTGATGCCACTTAATGGCCCCCCTTTTGCTTTTTTTCTGTAGCACTAGTGACCTTCTAAAATGTTAAATGATTGATTTATATTTACTGTTTACTGTATTAAGCCATTCTTGCAAGGCTATAAAAAATATTTGAGACTCTGTAGTTTATAAAGGAAACAGGTTTAATTGGCTCACAGTTCCGCAGGTTTTACAGGAGGCATGATGCTGGCAACTGCCTGGCTTCTAGGAGGCCTCAGGAAGGTTAAATCATGGTGGAAGGTAAAGGGAGAACAAGCACTTCACATGGTGAAAATAGGAGCAGGAGAGAGAGAGTGAGGAGCGGGAAGGTGTCACATACTTTTTAAATGACCAGATCTCACTAGAGCTTACTATCACAAAGACAGCACCAAGCCATGAGAGGTCCTTCCCCATGATCCAAACACCTCCCACCAGGCCCACTCCCAACCCTGGGGATTACAATTCAACACGCGTTTTGGGCAGGGACAAATATCCAAATTATTTATTATTTATCTTCCCAGCTAAAATATATGCTTGTCACAGATGTGTTTGTGAGTTGAACAAGGCAGAAAATGACTAAAGGATGTTTCATTCTACCACCAACACAAAGCAAAATGAAAAAAAAACAAACCAAACCAAAAATTCAGTCCTGGTTTTAACTAACACCTAACTGACAAGTGCTCCTTGGACCCAGGGCCTCAAAACCTAGACTTCCAGGATAGGTATCTGCAAGAAGGTGAAGGGTTGGGAAGTGGGAATCAAGGTGGGGTCTGGAGAAAGCAGGCAGGCCTGAACACTCCGGCAGACAGCTGGGGTGTCTTATCTCTCTGCTCTATTCAGGAATCATTGGCTCCTTTCATTGCCATCTTGGAGCTCAGAATAAAGACAGAGAGAAAGAGTTGCCCTGTTCACTGGAAACAGGAAACATAAGATGTTTGTATTGGTTCTGTGGGAACTGAATATTTAAAATATTCTTAAGTTTGAAGGTTTTTCTAGATATTACAATAACAGAAATTCACAGATATTGATGAACATCACTCACTTGTTTATTTAGTCTTTGAGACAGAATATATATTTTATATCTTAGGGCAAAGTATTGGGATATATAAATATTTCTGAATCTTAAGAAACAGTAATTTTAAATGAAGTGGCATGAAATGGTTTTATTTCTCCCATCATACCATACCAGCATTTAATAACTTGAAGAGTCAGATTCTATCTTTAGTAATTTATACTCAAAGTAATAGCAATTATGTAGTTTTTTTTTTTGATAATGAGGGTTATCACTAAACTTTCTTTGCAATTTGTAAACTGTAATATGTTACTGAAAGTTTAGCTAGCATTATCCTATGAATATATGTGGTCACAAGTATAATACATGAGTTAAACTGGCCTATAATGATGCCCACAAGAGAAAACTTGGAAAAAAAAAAAAAAGGAGACAAACTCATACAAAACACAAGTAAACTTGTATTTTAAAGAATCATATAATTAATATGTTTCTTTTTAATTTCTATAAAATGGTACATGAAAAAAATCCCATGGAATGCAATACACTGTATTACATTCTGAGTTCCACAGAATTTTCTTCTTATCTGGGTGTATATGAATTACATATGGAGAATTCATGGGCGAATTGTTTTTCACTTATTGGTTATACAGATTCAGGTGTTGGGGGAAAAAGGGTTGGCAACCCTAAGTTTAGCTGAATACATTTGCACCAGTGTAGGCAGGGCTTGAAAAATATCTTGTGCAGTGACAGCCCCTGTACATACACAACTTTATTCCAATATTCTGTAGCTATGAATGATTAGAGGGGTGTCGAACTAATTCATGGTAAAATGATACAACGTCCCTTCTTTGCTATCTCATGAACATTGTATACTGTTTCTGCAATTGATTTCAGACCACCAGATGTGACAAAAAGAAGGTCAGACCTAATATTTGTACGTTTAAAACTTGGGGGAAAAAAAATGCCCTTAGGAAAATGAGCCTATTTTCCTTAATAAATACTGAGCAGAAAGCATGGATGTGAAGTTTACAGAAAAAGGAACAAGCTCTTATGCATTATGAGAGGTTAGAACTCTGAGCAGTGTAAAAAGTTTTATTTAAGAACCTGACTTCAACTACAACCCACTCCATTCTCCAGGGAGACAGAGCGATGCTTCAAATGTAAAAAGTAGATCACTCCTGATATATTTGGGCCAGGTGTGAAATTAGAGTATTTACACTCTCAGGGACTCTTTCCAATTGTTAAAAAGTCATCCTACCTTCTGGTGTAATAAGGAGCTCCTCACCATTTAATTTGCTGGGTACAGCTTAAGTAAGCAGTTTACAATATTCTTTCCTAGAATGTAATGAAGATTTATTCATCTTACCTTCCTCCTAATTTGCTCACTTATGAGCAAAAGGAAAACAGGATCTGGCTTTCACGTGGAAGAAAAGACCATCAACATGATGGGACAGCTGCAAATATTATTTTTCTGCGACGACTTGAAACTCATCATTACATTTCAACAGGGATGAGAAGATTTAGCAAGAGAGAATTTTTCTCAGTTCTCTAATTAAAATAATAGAATTTCAAAGGAGAAATACAGCTTATTATTTTGATTAAAGAAGAAAATTATTCAACTTGGAGAAAAACAGTAAGAATCTCCTATTTCCTATCTTTTATGTAACTGTGTATATTACAGTGGCATCACCATCACCCAGAGCGTCCTTTCAGGTCAAGTTGTTACTTTATGTGACTTTCATTTGGTCACTATGTCAAAGATGAAGACTGTTTTGTGTTTTTGATAAACTGGAAACTTTGGGTGGGTTTCTAAGAGCTACTCCTCAAGGGCTTCCGTAGGTAGGAATTTGGTTCAAAACTTGTTCAACTTCTTTACACTTCAGATAAGCAATGAACATACTGCTAGGGTTCTCGATGTCCTTTTTGAACACAGAAGTTAAAGAAAGGGCTACCTGTGACCATCTGGCAAGCTGTCATTCAGTAACTGCTGATGGAACACGCCTGGGAAAAGATCCACTATGCTGGCTGTGGCCGGCAATTGCAGTTTTGGTAGGAACCTGATTCGTGGCTCAAAGACATTAATATCAAATTGTACAACCAGAGGCAGACATACTTCAGGCATACTTAGGAAAAAATACGCTTTCTGGGAGATAACGCTTTATTTTCCCTTAGTTTTTTACTTTCTTGAGCATTAAAAAAAAAGGAAACCTCGAATAGATATTGCCTTTAATTTTTTTAAAGAGAAGAACTAATCTGTAGAAGGTCATCTATGTTCAAACAGATCAAACCTGGCTCTCTTAATCCCCCAGGCAAGGAAAGACGGTTCTTTTTTTTTTTCCTGTCCCTGGGAGTAGCTATGTTGAAAAAGATCAAAGGGATTTTTGGCTAAATATGATGTAATGTCAGGTGAGTTATTTCCTTGCATGTAGGTAGTGAGAAGTAAATGCTTATTTTTGTTCACAAACTGGTTAAAACTTTTGTGTTTTCTAATAAGAATTGAGGCTTCATCTACCTTTTGCTACTATAAAGGTCGTTTGGTGAAAAAAAGAAAGTGCTGGTGAGGTGATCACAGGAATTTCCTTTTGTCCTCACCAGGTCCTTGTCTCATGACAAGTAGCAAGCCCGTGCAGTGACAAAAGTCTTAGAATATTTATAAAAAATAGTTCTCAAAGGCATAAGAAAAACATGTTTAACAAAGTAATTTTGAGCTTTTCTAATGAGTGTTATCTATAGCAATTACTTAGCACAGTTCCTGGCTAGTAGAAATGGTTACAAAAATAGTGTAGAAATAAATAGCATTTATTCTTAGTAATACCTCCTATTCCAGAAGAACCGTATATACACCAGTTTCATCTTGTTACAAACTTAAACTCAGTATGATGAGCCACCAGGACCAAAAGTGCCCGTGGGAAGAAAGAGTGTATCTATTGAGAAGTTCGAAAGAGGCAGTCGTATACTGGAAAGACGAAAAGGCATTAATATTTAAAGGCCTCTACCATAAGTCAGTCTAGTCTATGCTGGATCTCACATACTTCTATCACGTAACGGGGAACTGAAAAGCAAAAATTCTCCAAAATGTCTTTTGTTCTATTTTGTCGTGACACAGGGTCTCACTCTGTTACCCAAGGTGGCGTGCAGTGGTGCAATCTCAGCTCACTGCAACCTCTGCCTCCCGGGCTCATGTGATTCTCATGCCTTAGCCTCCCAAGTAGCTGAGATTACAGGCACGTGCCACCATGCCCAGCTGATTTTTTTAAAATGTATTTTTAGTAGAGACGAGGTTTCACCATGTTGCCCAGGCTGGTCTTGAACTCCTGAGCTCAAGCAATCCACCCACCTTGGCTTCCCAAAGTGCTGGGATTATAGGTATGAGCCACCACGCCTGGCCCCAAATATCTCCTACGGCTGCCTCTATGCAGCAACATTATATGGTGGATGAATTCAAGACTCCTGAGGCAGATCGCCTCACCCTGAAGCTTGACACCTGCTTTCTAACTGAGTGACCCTGGGCAAGTTACACAATCTCTGGATGCCTCAGGTTCAGGCATATGAGGATGATAAGCAGATTGATCACATGAGGCTTCCATGGCATTACCTGGGATAATGAGTATAAAACACCTAGAACAGTGTCTAGAATTTCATATGTGCTCAAAAAATATTAGTGGTTATTATTCAGTAATCATTTTATTTGATATTGTAAATACCAAGGGTCAAAGTATATCCACGTCTTGTATCTTTTCTCTTTCTGCGTCTTTTGCACACACACATATGCTGACACCTGCTCACACATGGTCAGCCACGCATTTGTCAATGGATCATATAAGCTATGACTACCATTCTCTGCTCTGTGAGGCCTAGTTGTGCATGGCTTACCACGCATGGGGAATACGTGAGCCAGAGTCAGTACTGTGATTCCTACTCCAGTGCTCTTTCCACTGTAACATCTGCCTTTGGAATCACCTGACTGATCAACAATTTAGATAATACAGCCAGCCAATCTAGATAAGACTGACCTAATTCTTCACTTAAATAAGAGGTTTTATTTATGTCTTAAAGAGAATTGGGTTCAATATTACTTAAACAGTAGAATATATTCCTTTATTAGAGATGAAAATGTAATGAGAGAAAATGATCTGGTGGGCTTGCAAAAGTGCTTGTGACTGTTATGTCGAAGAACTTGTCACACCATGGAAACCCACAGATTTCTAGAATGGGAGACAAGAATGAATAGTCAATATGTTTCCTTTGGTAATCTTCTCATGCAGCTTTATGTTAATCTTTTCTCATTCTGTATACAGTACATTCACTTTAACTGGGAACTGAGTCTTTTATTTGTTATATATTCAGTCAAATGATGAAGTAATTCTTTAATTATGTTATCAGAGCAGTACGCTATAAAATTTCAGATGAAGACTACTCATTCACTCATCTAAATGAAGATTTAGTGAGCTGTCACAACATACCAAGTACTTTGAGGATACTTGGGGAATAAGACAGACACTTTTTCTTCCTTCATTAAGCTTCTACTTTACTTAGGGAGACAGAAAATTAAAAGTAGAGAAATAATTAAGTGTTATAAGTTCAGGTTGTATTAAGCATCATGAAGAAAAACAAAGTCAAATAAAGGAATCAAGAGTGACGGCTAATGTAGAAGGAGAAGAATGGTGATTCGTAAATGGGTAAATGAGGAGCAGCCTCTTTGAGGAGAAAAGACTGGAGCAGAGACCTGGACATGGGGAGTAAAGAGCTGGAGAGGAACAAAGCAATGGAGACGACTGCAAATCTCCATGGTGGAGATAAGGTTGGATGCCAGGATAGCTGGGGTGGGTTAAGGAGAAGCTAGATTGACAAGGGGGGTATTTGGACATCTGGCCGGGACAATTAAGAGTCCTGCTGTCCTTGGTCAGTTTATAGATTTTATCTGATCTAGACAGATGCAGACTGGTGTTTGAAAAGGATGATTCTAGCTGCTATGTGATGAATAGGCTGTAAGAGATGGAGCTGGAGTGAAAGGAGGACAGTCGTGACCACACACACACACACACGCACATACACTTACACACACACACATGCACAGACATACGCACACATACACACATGCACACACACACGCAGTCATGTGCTACATTACGATGTTTCAGTTAGTGATGGACTGTATATATTAATACAATGATGGTGTCATAAGATTATAATGGAGCTGAAAAATTCTATCACCTAGTGATGCCCAGATTATTTCAACCCTGTGTAGTCCTAGGCTGGTGTATGTATTGTTTCTTTGATTTTAACAAAGAGTTGAAAATGTTAAACAAAATTTTTAAATAGAAAAATATTAATAGAATAAAAGTATAAAGAAAGAAAATATTTTTGTTTAGCTCTATAACATTTATACTGTTATAAAAGCTCAAAAAGTTAAAATTAAAAGTTTATAAATTAAAAAGTTACTACAGTAAGCTACAGTTAATTTATTATTGAAGAAAAATATTTGTTTATAAACTTTGTGCAGCCTAAGTATATAATATTAAGCTAGTGAAAAAGTATCTGTGGCTTTTGCCATTACTTTTTTATTATTATTTTTTTCAGACGGATTCTCGCTCTGTCGCCCAGGCTGGAGTGCAGTGGCGCGATCTCGGCTCACTGCAAGCTCCGCCTCCCGGGTTCACACCATTCTCCTGCGTCAGCCTCCGGAGTAGCTGGGACTACAGGTGCCCACCACTGCGCCCGGCTAATTTTTTGTGTTTTTAGTACAGATGAGGTTTCACCCTGTTAGCCAGGATTGCCGTTACTTTTAATGGTAAAAACAGTAATTAGATTTGCACCTACCTAACATTTATAAAATCTGCAGTAGGGTACAGGAATGTCCAGGCCTTCACATCCACTCACCGCTCGCTCACTCTCACTCAGCACACCCTCCAGTCCAGCAGTTCATGGGATCTGCCTTATACAGGTGGGCCACTGAAACAAAATCTTTTATATCGTATTTTTACTATACCTTTCCTATGTCTACATGTTTGATACACAAATACTTACCATTGTGTTACAATTACCTACAGTATTCAGCACAATAACATGTTGTGCAGGTCTGTAGCCTGGGATCAATAGGATTGAACACACAGCCTGTGTGTGTAGCAGGCTATGCCATCTAGGTTTGTGTAGGTGCACTCTGATATTCATACAACAAAGAAATCGCCTAACAATGCATTTCTTCAGATGGGGACATTTCTCTGAAACGATCTCCTTTGTTAAGTGATGCATGATTCAGAGAGAGAGAGAGAGAGAGAGATAGATCGAGGGGGAGAGAGAGAGAGAGAGAGATCGAGGGAGAGAGAGAGAGAGAGACAGAGTGTGTGTGTGTGTGTGTGTGTGTGTGTGTATGTATATGAGGAGAGAGACCCAGGGCTGAAAAGGGAGGGGGTAGATTTGAAGAAATTTGGCCATGCATGAATGTGGTGGCTAGCACATCCTAAATTCTAAGGACAAGCCGGGAGGCCAAAAATTCAGGTAGGAATTGATGATGTAGTTTTGGATCCAAATTTCACATGGCAGGCCAGGCTGACCGGAAACTCAGGCAGGATATCTATGTTACAGTTTTGACACAGAATTGCTTCTTCTCTGGGAAACCTCAGTCTTTGCTCTCAAGCTTCATATGACTGGATGAGGCCTGCCCACATCACAGAGGGTAACTGGCTTCACTCAGAGTCAGTTGATTGAAATGTTAATCACATTGAAGATACACCTTCACAGTGATGATCCAGACTGGTGCTTGAACAGCTGGCACCGTAACCTTGCCACACTGACACATAACACTAACCAACCCAGGTGGCTGGGACTGGAGTGGGAGCAGTGGAAATGCTGGAACATCATTGGTCTCTACTTACATTTTCAAGGTACAGCCAAGGGGACATCCAAGTCCCCTGCCCCAAATAGCCAAATAATGACACTCCCCCTCACCAATAGGAGTTGTGGGGTGAATTCTCCAGAGACACTGAAATGGAGACACTCTAAGGGACACCAGCTTCAGGGAGAATACTTGGGGTGTAAAGGTGAGTAAAACAGCATCAACGAAAAACACCACTGGTTCCCGTGTCTGGACGTTACAGGCTTAGGGAACAATCACTCATAAAAATTTCAAAATGTAAACTGCTGTGGAAGAAGAAAGATCGTGCTCTACAGAATGACAGAGTGGCTGTGGTGGGGCCACTTAGAAAGGATAATTTTTTTAAAACGCATCAAGGACCACGTGGCATCAAAGATGGGGAAAGGCTACCAGGTTTACTATGAGTCAAAGAATTTTCTTTTTTTTTTTTCTTTTTTTTTTTGGCAGGGGAGGTATATGTGAGAGCAAGCTGTATCCCAGGAATATCTCAAAAGCTCAAGCCTAAATTAGAAATGGGTAATAGTGGCAAATAAGATGAGAACTGCATTAAGAAGGTGTTAGGTATAAATCATAATAGGGATTTAGACTCTATTCTGTAGACAAAAAGGAATCACTGAAAGAGCTACATTTTAGGGAGACTGGGCAGCAGTTTAGAAGGAACTAAATGAGAGAAGACATGAAAAGAAAGAGTTCATTTAAACAACAATGACTTGAAGACATAACAAAGTCTTGAACTGAAAGGGTTGTAGAAGAAACGAAAAGGGGGAAATAGATTTCAAAGACATTGTAAAGTTAAACAGGACTTGCACATGGAGAGGAATAGGATACGACCTCAAGCTGAGTTTGTTGAGGATGCTGGTACCATTTGCAGAACAGAATATAAAACAAGGAGCAGAATTAAGGAGGAAGTTTTTGAATTTGCTTATTTTGACACATTCACGCTGATGCATTCTTGAGAAGTATAAATGGGCAAATCTGCAGAGAAATGGATATTAGGTCTGCAGCTGAAGAACCCAAAAGGAAGGTTGATAACAGCTAAGGGAATGAGTGTACAGATTTTACTAAAGGGGATGGAAAGCAAAGAGGTTAGAACCCAGATCCTTGGGGACTGTCTATCTTCTGGGTTGCAGTGGAGGGAAGGTTGTCAAAATTTTGTTTAGAAGTAGATCTAAGCAAAAGTAAACATTTAGAAATAGAGAACAGAAATTAGTGAAGGAGACTAACAAGGACTCTCAGATGAGATTATGATGTGGTGGCTTAAGAAGAGAAACTTTAAAGGGACTCAAAGAGTAGTGAAACCAGAGTGAATCTTGGAATGAACTAGCTAGCAGTATTTAATGATACCATTCATGTCACTAAAGCATTGTTGATGTAATACAACATCACTGAAGACTTGAGATAGGAAAAATGATTCTTGATAGGACTTTGGTGAGGGCACTATATACACACTGGAAAAAATAATAAAATAGTTAAATGTTTACCTTTTCTCCCACATTAATTAAAAGGTTATATTATATGTGGTTAAAACAGCTTGCAAAAAGAAGGGCAATATTGATGTAATTACTTATTTTGTTTTCTCTGGAAGTACATAAAAATGTCAGCTTTTAAGAAATATTTCAAGGTAACATAAATAATACTTTGTTATATAAATGTTTGAATGACCTCTGAGGTACACTTCAGTTACTAGGTATGAGATAATCTAGATATCAGAGCTTTCTAAAGATTTTGTAAGTTAATAGGCCAAGCTTTTCAGTAAGATAATAAAATTATTTTTTAAAGTTTAAAAGTATACAAAGAAACTTCAGTCTTCAAGAACTTAAAGGGTAATTTCCCTAGGGAAAATATACAAGGGCAAGTCCAGACAATCTTATTTTCACCTTAGAAACATTAACGGGAACCAAGATCTTTGTGTCTAAGGCAGCAAATCCACATCTCATTCCTAGCTCATTCTCTAAACAGATAACTGTGGTGTTGGGATGTATTCCAACATACAAAGTGATCTTTTTAAAAATTAAAATTGATTTCCCATACTTTTGTCTTACAAATAAAATGATTCAATCCATAAAGGCATTATTACTGTAAATATATTAAAATTATAGCTCTCATCTGTTGAGATGTTCTCTACTGTTTTCAGTCTGGTTTGTATCAAATGTTGTGCTATCAAAGCAGGCTAGAAGATTCAGTCACAGGTTGTTGAATGACTTGATAATTTGATCTCAGAGTGAAAAGTATCTTCACTAAGTGTTTTCTTTGTTTTTTGTAATCTCCCACATATTTCTAATTGATATTTTAACTGAAGTTATTCCTTCAGAAGAAATGATATGTCTGAAATACATATGCTTGCTGAAATTCTACTGATTTTAATCACTCACTTTCTATTTTCGTTAGAGACAAAATTGGTAAAGTTAGCAAAACATTTCAGAACAGTTTCACTTGCCCCTGTGAAAGTGGTTTCTTCTGAAAAGTTGTCGAATTGCCCCAGCAACAAGTTTTCTTTTTTTCCTTGCAAAAAGAAAATAATCTTATTAGAGTTGTGAAGCTAGTATTTTAGGATGAAAAAAGTGGTATGTGTGCTATTAGGTATGTAATGTCTTTAATATCACATTAAAAAGAATAAAAGAAAACCACAAGGAGGAGAGCTGTCTTATGCTCTGGTTAGAGGAGGTGATAACTGAGGCAGAGCTATGTGTAGGTGGGAGATAAGTCATCAGATCAGGCAATTGAATGATTCATTCATTTGCCCTTTCATTCATTTATTTAATAATACTTAGTATGTGTCAAGCTCCTTGCTTACAGCAAGGTATGCAACAAGAAATGAAATAGCAGTGCATCTTCTCAGGCCAGTGGAGGAGATAGAACAGTAGCAAATGAGTTATAATACTGTACTGTATATAATCAATGAAGTGTTTAATGGGACTTCAAAGTTTCTGAAGTTGGAGAATTACTATTTTAAAGTTGCTTAGCAATTCTTTTATCTCTAAAAGTGGAAAAATCATTGGAGCAAATTCATTTTGATAAAATCACAAGAAAGTGTCCTTTAGATATATAAGTGTAACACAAGATTCTACTCATTATTCTTAAAAAACTAGGAAACCATCAATGAAACAAAGCAGATACTTCTGAGTGAGAAGTTGAATACAGATTGAATGGGATTGTAACTAGGAGCCTCTTGTAAAAGGTTAGAGCCTTGTAGAGTCGGAAATGTTTCTCTCCTTTGGTATGGATTTAGATGTGACTGTTACTGAAAATTGTTTGTTGTTAGCAGGGTGAGTGTGTCTTCTGTTCAAATATCTACTCACAGTAGAGGACAAGATGGCAACCACGTCTTAAAAGATGTAGATACGACCCTTGATGGAGGAAGAATTATAAAAATGAGTTGGGCTGAGCTTGATTCAAAACAACTGATTACTCAGACATTAACTTATTTCTGAATGGATAACCAAAACACTCTTGGAAGTTTTGTAAGTGTACTATCAACTACCCTTATTGCCTTATCTGGATGATGGAGAATATACAGAAATGTTAATCACATTAGGGTGGAAATGGGTTGACTCTGGCTTAGAAAGAGATGAATGTTCTTTTCTCTTTGGAGCCGGGGAATTCAAGACCTGGACCCAGAGGTGGGAAAATCAGAGCGATCCCAGGCAGTGATATTTGAGTAGTAACCTTCTGCGTAGGAGCTGCAGCAAGCTCAAGAGAATCTCTGGATTTGAATCTGGGCTTATGTGCCCTCAGGGTAACTAGAAGCAATGTAACATTCTGACTGGACATTTATTTCATTTGCAAAAAATTTGTAAAGTTTGTAAAACATAAGAAGTTGTTTTCGACTGCATTTTCAAGGAGTTGAGTAAGTGGGTTTGGTCTATACTAATGGCATCTCGAAGAAGCTGGGTAGAAGAAAACACGAGTTGCTTTAGTTTGGAAACAGAAATCCTGGCAGAAGTGAGGGGCAGTCACCAAGACTGCAAATAGAACAGGTGAGCTGCCTGCGTGGATTCCTGAAAGTTACTTGGGGAGGGAATTATTAAATAAAGATAGGTAGTTTGACATAGGAAAACTTGGAGAATTGCAAATTGTATATTAAAAGAAATACGCACTTAGAAAAAAAAAATGGTAGCACATGGTGCAATAAAGCAGACATCCAATTCAGCTTTTGGGAGGTCAGAAAAGGCTTCCTGAAAGAGGTGGGATTTGAATGAAATCCTAAATAATGGGCATTTGATTAGGCCAATTTGTTTCCATTTCTTATAGGCAGAGGAAGTGGCATGCTCAATGCCTTGAAGGCAAATTTTAAAAAAGAAAGAAAGGAAAAGAAGAGATGGCACATCTGGGAACTGCAGGTAGCTTGGAGAATTTCTTACATTTTTGGAAACTTGGATTTTTATCCCAGTAACAGTGGGGAATCACTGAAGACTTTTATATCTGTTTCCAGTTAGATTTTAGAACTAGTAAGATTGAAAAGAAACAGTAGGACGAGTTAGAACTTCTTTGTACTACAGATGAAAAAGGAACATGGTCTATGCCAAGCAAGGGTGCTGGGTATAATGAGAAACAGACCAAACCAGGTCATTTCTAAAAGATATCAGTAGGCTAAGGTGATAACTTGAATATGACAGTAGGGGAAGGAAGACATCAGAGATAACTTCAGGTTTCCTGGCTTGGGCAAACTCTAAGTTTTCTGGGTGGATGCTGGCATCTTTCCATAAAAGAAAACCATAGAAGCTACAGCTATTTTAGGGGTTGGTAGAAAATCGAGACTTTAATTTTGGCGACTAAGCTCTCTGTATAATAAAAATATTCAGTAAACCTTTGACTAGATTGGTCTGAAAGTCAGAGAAATGTCTGACTCGAAGGCACAGAAAAGGGGATGTTAATGTCACATCAATGTTAACTAAATGCATAATAGTGGAATGCAAAACTCACCTAGAATGCCAAAGTGGGAACAATAGAGGACAGGAGGAATATCTCTGATGCACACGCCTACACACACACATTCAAAGCGTATGTGGAAGAAGAAACTTTGGAAAATCAGACAGACTGAAGACTGACCGAGGATACAAAAGGAAAATGAGAAAAGTGTGGATTTATAGAAGCAAAAGAAAGAATTTTAATAAGTTCAACAACGAAGTGAAATGATAACAAGATATCAGAAAGGAAAGTGCTGAAAGGTTTTCATTGGATTTCGTGGGTGTTGTAACAGGGTTATCAACGGAGTTTCTCTGTCAAGGGAAATTTTGTCATAAAGGTAGATGCAAAAGAGTGAGTGCAGGGGAGGGAAGGACATATACAGAATGAAACAGTTTCACTGAAGAGGGAAGGGAAAGAAGTCAATACACCTGAGGTGCGCATCAGGTCACAGATGTGTGTTTTAAGACAAGAAAGGTGTGAGGACATCTGGGAAAGAGGCAATAATCAGCGGTATTTTAAAGATGTAGGAGGAAG
>NW_012103454.1:1884259-1917395 GCF_000951045.1 Mandrillus leucophaeus
GTAACTGGATGAGAAAGGAAGGAAGTAAAAGGCGAGACTCCATGGCAAGAATAAAGTAGTACTGGCAGGAGTGGGGTGCCTAAGAAAAAGAGATGTTTTGAAATAGCTGCTTTTGGAGAGAGAGTTGGGCAGTGAAATATAGAAGGATTGCCAGTGTGTAAGGCTTGTTGAAAATTTGAGATGTTGGCTTTAATGGCACCAAATATGTGACTGTACAATTTTTTTCAACAGTGCTGAAGAGACCAGGTACAAATGCATGGAAGGTGACTGAGACTGATTTGTGGTGACAGTGTTTTTCTGAGCAGGTTTGCATGAAGGCAGCAGAACACAAAGGAAATCAAGACACTGGGAAGGGTGTAGTTAAGGTTATGAACGAAAGGGTTTAGAAAGGAAATGAAGATACAAGGAAAATAATACATAAAAGGGAAATGAAAATGGGAGTGTCAAGAAATTACAAGTGTAATTAAAGTGGAGAAATAGCTGCAATCAGCTGGAAAAAAATGGAGAGTGTGATATTGGAGTTTGGAGAGTCTTTTTTTGGGGATGACAAGGCTTAAGATGTGGCTGTTAATTTGAGTTTCTGGAATGGAGTCAAGCTCTTATTATTAAGGGAGGCAAGGAACTAGTAACCAATAGAAACATGAAGCAGCGTGATTTTCATTATGCCAAAAATATCTTGTCTTAATTAGAGAACAAAATAATATTACTATATTATTTTAAATGTGCTTTTATATAAACACTGCTTGTTTAAAACTTTTATTAATATTAGAAGTAAATACTCCCTAGAAAGGCTGCCTAAAACTTACCCTTTTTAAGTAACTGAAATGTATTTTTCATGAGGTTAATCAGATTTTTCTTCCTTTGTCTTCTAGTATAAGAATTAATATTGTGTATTAGTCCATTTTCACACTGCTATAAAGAATACCACCTGAGACTGGGTAATTTATAAAGAAAAAAGGTTTCTGACTCACAGTTCTGCATGGCTGGGGAGGCCTCAGGAAACTTACAAACATGGCGGAAGACAAAGGAGAAGCAAGGCACGTCTTACATGGCGGCAGGTGAGAGAGAAGAGCCGCGAAGGGGAAAATTCCAAACACTTTTAAAACCATCATCTCTTGTGAGAACTTCCTCGCTGTCATGAGAACAGCATGGGGGAAACTGCCCCCATGATCCAATCACCTCCCACCAGGTCCCTCCCTTGACAGGTGGGGATTACAATTCAAGATGAGATTTGGGTGAGGAGAGGCTAAACCATATCAAATTGATAGTCTGGAATAATAACAAATGCCCTGGTTCTGTCTTCTCTCCCTGCATTAAACTTCTGAGGAGACCCAGAGGTTTTGGACCCTTTAATATATTATTTTGTCTGAGCAATCTTGCTTCTCCTATGAGAGGTTTCTTTTGATGAAAATGCATAGCCCCTGGGATATCTCTGCTACATACACTTTAGCCAGCAACCCAACTCAGGCCTGAAAGGTGGCAAGCATCGGTCTAAATTGATCTCCATCTATATATGCTCTTGTATTTGTTCAATCATTCTGTTTTCACTGACCATATGGCCAAGAGGAGAAAAATAAGAAAAAAAAATCAATTTGTGGTTAATATCATCTAACTTTGAAAACAGTAGTCATAGCAACACGTTGCTTAAAAATCACCTCATTGTTTTTATTACATCATAATTTGAAATGGAACACTTATTAAATATTGTTGATTACTATAAGATGAGCCTACAGACAGTAATTACAGTGTTGTCTTCAGGCACAGCTGAGAAAGAGCTATCTAGAAACAATAATGTTGCATTTTGTCTCTGTGGTACGAAAATATAATGAGTCAATTACTGTAAACTTGGCTTTTAAACTAAGAATTCTCACGGAAAGCAGCTCAACAGGAAAGAGGAAGACAAACCATTTGTAAACTATATGGAACTTACATTTTTAAGCTATTTAAATAAGATGAAAACATGAGGAATGAGAATATACTGAAGTTTTAAAATTCTACATATATCATAAGTGATTATCCTACATGAATCCACAGATGCAAAACATCAAAAATAATGTGTCTGTGAGTATACAGTGGCAACTCAGTTGACATGATAATTCAAGAAAGAGGAGATACATTGCATGGATTTGCTAAATAGTTCTAATTCCTCAAACTCCAGTATCTTGATTTTATTCTCTGTCATATTAACACCTAGAAGTATTTCCATTTACAATGAATGAAATGTGTATTAGTTAGGGTTCTCCCGAGAAGGAGAACCAAATGGATATATACAAAGAAAGAGAGAGAGCTATCAAAAGAAGTAGAGCTGCATCAAAGAGGATTTATCAGGGGAATTGGCTCACTTGATTATGGAGGCTGAGAAGTCTCACAGTATGGCATCTGCAAGCTGGAGAACCAGGGAAGCTGATGGTGTGACTCAGTCCAATGCCTAAGACTTGAAAATCTAGGTGTTTGCTGGTCAAAGTCACAGAGTCCAAAACTGTAGAATCTGAAGTTCTGATGTCCAAGGGTAGGAGGAAAAGTGTGTGCAAGCTCCAGGAGAAGAAGAGGGAGAGGAAGAAGGAGAGGGAGAAAATAAGAATAAATGAATCTGTCTTCCTTCCTTCCTTCCTTCCCTCTCTCTGCCTTTTTATTCTATTTAGGCCTCCAGCTGATTCGATGGTGCTGTTTACATAAAGTGAGGGTGCGGCTTCCTTACTCAATACTGATTCAATACCAATCTCTTCCAGAAGCACCTTCACAGAAATACCCCAAAATAATGCATTATTAGCTATTTGGGTATCCCTTAGTCAGTCATGGTGACTCTTAAAATTAGCCATCACAGAATGTAATCCAATGACTGCAGCATATCTGAAGAGCAAGGTCAACACCACACCCTCATACTGCAAGTTGAGCATGAGATGTCAAATCTATTTTCATATTAGAATAGAAATACGTATAAATCTATTTAACGAGCCTTGATTTTATATAATATTCTTTCTGTGAGAGACACACCTCTTTTTTAAGTTTTTATTATTTTTTATTATACTTGAAGTTCTAGGGTACATGTACACAACCTCCAGGTTTGGTACATAGGTATACATGTACCATGATGGTTTGCCGCACCCAGCAACTCGTCATTTACATTAGTTATTTCTCCTAATGCTATCCCTCCCTCAGCCCCCCACCCCCTGACAAGCCCCGGTGTGTAATGTTCCGTGCCCTGTGTCCAAGTGTTCTCACTGTTCAATTCCCACCTATGAGTGAGAACATGCAGAGTGTGGTTTTCTGTCCTTGTGATAGTTTGCTCAGCATGATGGTTTCCAGCTTCATACATGTCCCTGCAAAGGACATGAACTCATTCTTTTTATGGCTGCATAGTATTCCATGGAGTATATGTGTCACATTTTCTTAATCCAGTCTAACATTGATGGACATTTGGATTGGTTCCAAGTCTTTGTTATTGTGAATAGTGCCACACAAAACATACGTGTGCATGTGTCTTTATAGTAGCATGATTTACAATCCTTTGGGTACATACCCAGTAATGGGATCGCTGGGTCAAATAGTATTTCTAGTTCTAGATCCTTAAGGAATTGCCACATTGTCTTCCACAGTGGTTGAACTAATTTACACTCCCACCAGCGGTGTAAAAGAGTTCCTATTTCTCTACATCCTCTTTGGCATCTGTTGTTTCCTGACTTTTTAATGATCGCCATTCTAGCTGGTATGAGATGGTATCTCATTCTGGTTTTGATTTGCATTTCTCTGATGACCAGCGATGACGAGCATTTTTTCATGTGTCTGTTGGCTGCATAAATGTCTTCTTTTGAGAAGTCTGTTCACATCCTTTGTCTGCTTTTTAATGGGGTTGTTTGTTCTTGTAAATTTGTTTGAGTTCTTTGCAGATTCTGGATATTAGCCCTTTGTCAGATGGGTAGATTGTAAAAATTTTCTCCCATTATGTAGGTTGCCTGTTCACTCTAATGGTAGTTTCTTTTGCCATGCAGAAGCTCTTTAGTTTAGTTAGATCCCTTTTCTCTATTTTGGCTTTTGTTGCCATTGCTTTTGGGAGACACACCTCTTTTACTAGAACTACTCTTATTGGCCCAACTGGGACCTGAAGGAAATTAAGGGTGATGGGCTGTCCTGGCTTGCAAAACTGTAGGTGATTTTCTTCTTGACATAATGCCTAATTGGCAGCCCTGGGAAAAGGGCATGATCTCTCCTCTTTAGTTCAGAAATATATCATATTATAAAGGAAAAGGAGAAAGAAAACTTTATGCAGTATAACAATTTATAATCACCTCTCAGAATTTGGCTCCTTCTGTCATGTAAATCTGATTTCTAAAACTGATAAAGACTACACATAAAATGGATATAGACACATTTCACTTGTGAATATTGATCCAAAAATCCTAAATAAATTTTTAGCAAATGGAATTCAACAGCATATAAAAATATAAACCACCATGCACAAACAGTGGGTCATGCATGGGAAGCTGAGGCAGGAGGATTTTTTGAGACCAGGAGTTTGAGACCAGCCTGGGCCAAACAGTGAGACCCTCTCTCTACCAAAAAAATAAAACATTAGCTATATACGATAACACACACCTGTAGTCCTAGCTACTTGGGAGGCTGACATGGGAGGATTACTTCAGCCCAGGAATTGGAGGCTGCCATGAGCTATGATGGTGCCACTGAACTCCAACCTTGGCAGCAGAGAGACTTTGTCTTTAAAGAAAACAAAAAAAAAGAGAGATATACACACACACACACACACACACACACACACACACACACATACATACACACACAAATACATACACACACATTTATATATCATATGAATATGCAGCCTATATTATACAAATCTAAAGATGTTTCAAATGTAGGCAATTTATTATAAATTCATCATGTTGATAGCTCTGAGAACAAATAATACGATATTCTCCATAGATACTGAAAGAAAATTCCACATAATCCAATCACCATTCATGAAAAAAGAAAACTTAATAAAATAGTAATAATACCTCAATATAAATTTATGTATATTCAATCAATCAGTCAATCAGTCAATCATCTATGTCAGTCTGAAGTCAGTGTTTTCTTTAATGGGAAAACTCAAAGCTATTAGAAGTATCGCCATCACTACTTACTATCAAATTGGAGGCATTAAACAATATATGTATAATACATAAAAATAAAGAATAATAATGAAAGGTAAGAATTTAAATTAAAAAGTAAAATTATCTCTATATGCAGATAATGTAACATATATCTAGAAATCCCAAGAGAACTATTAAGAATCAACTGCTATTAATACAAACGTTAAGATAATTGAGAAGGTAGCAGGATACTAAGTTAGACACAAATCAAAAGTCTCTCAATATATAAAAATCAACTAAATGATACAATGAAAGTGAAGACTCAATCGATAATAGAAAAATGATACAAAAATCTAGGAATAAATAAGAAATATGTGGAAATCTATATGAGGAAAATGTAAAAACAGAGAGAAACACAAAAATACACTTGAAGAAACTGAAATACATTCTCAGTTTTTTTATAGAATGCATTTCCCAGTTGATTTATCTTTTCAGCATGGTCCAAAGGAAAATATTGGTAATTTATTTTTGGAGTTAGACAAGCTGATTTTAGAGTTCACATGAAAAAAATAAATAAATAAACAAGCAAAAATATCTAGGGAAATTCTGAAAAACAAGAGTGATGAATGTCAGCCTGACCAGATATTAAAGCATAATACAGAATCTTGATAATGAAAACACTCTGGCGTTGGTGTAAGAATAAACGTACCAAGGAAACGGCAAAGAAAGTGCTGAAATAATCCGAGTGCGTATAAAAAATTATTTTATCATAAAGGTGGCATCTACATCACTTGAGAAGAGCTGTGCTTTTCAGAAACTTTTGTGAAAACTCAATAAACATTTGGAGAAAGATAAAATAGGTTATTTACTTCATCAATAAGAAATAAAAGTGAAATCCTAAGTCCCTCAACCAACTAAATGAACCTCTCTTCTTGGTCAAGGGGACCCCGGAGGAACCTTGAAAACTGAATTCATGACCATGATGGGACAGGAGGTCAGACAGGACTCACAGAACTCCCTCCCTCGCTGACTGCCATTAAGTTTTTTTCCTAAGGGTTGAACAGAGACCAGCCTTTCTGAACACACACTCCACCACTGACATCAACCAAGTGCCTGATGCTGCCTCACTGGCATTGCAGTTTCCATCCAAAAACCAACCAGCATTTCTACCTGATAAGAGACAACTGACCACAGAGTGGTTTTGGCCAGTTTATAGAGGACATATAGAAAGGGTTACCTTGTCCTCTGCTTCATCTTTTGACATCACAGGGCTGAAAACTCTACCCTCAGATCGTACCAACGCCTTCATTTTTGAACATGGGTCCCATGAAGAGGCAGGAAGCCCAACTGCGCATGCACAGGTTTCTCCTCTCGTAACGATTCATGACTCCTCCCACAGCTTATTGAATACATTTATTTGACCGCCTCCTTCAGTATAAATCCCTGCGTTTTTCTTCAGACCTGCTTCCTACTTCTGGCCAAAGGCTGTGCTTGCCAGCCTGTCAGAATGGCCACCTGCAGGCTGCAACCCTTTATAAGAAATAAAGCTCTCCTTTCCAGATTTATGAGCCTCGTCATTCTTCAGTTGACAGCAAGTAAACAGAATATGATCCAATGAATTAGATGTCTGTATTAAAGAAAACCATACAAATACTAGAAGAAAATAAAAGTGAATTTGTTTATAATCTGAGAGTGGGGACGTTAGTTATTTATATTTATGAATAAAATGTAGAAAAAATACAAAAAAAAAAAAGACTGATTTACATTTAACACAGTGAATAAAAACTCCTGCATGGCAACAACGACATAAAGTCAGAAGATGAACGACGAAGTAAAGCAAATTATTTGAAATTCATAAGACAAAGATCTAATACCTGAAAAACCTGAAGTACATAGAGTTCTTAAAAACTTAAAAAAAAAAAAAAAGGACTGAAAGGCTTGCAGAAAATTGGCAAAACATATTGTTCATCAAAAAAGGCAAAAAATTCTCAACTTCATTCCTAATAATAGAAATGTAAATTGAAACTACAAAAAAAGGTTTCTTATCTGTCCAATTGCCAAATATAATTTTACAAATTGGTAAGTGTTCTGATGGTAAAGTTGTGGAAAAATAGGCACTCACACATTGCAGGTGGGAGAGCAACATTGCTCTCACGTTCTAATGTTTGATCTAATGTTTGATCTAAACACTGACCTACTGTTTCGGGATCCTAAATTTCTCAGAATGGAATTGCTTAAGACAAGTGAGTCAACTTACAGGAAAATTGCGGATGTCACAGAGTAATGAGCATATATATGGTGGACTGAGGTGATAAGAGGACACCTGCTATGGCCAGGCACCCCAAAGATCAGACAAGAGGAGACTGAGATAATGGCTATGGACGGACGTTCCTGCAGAGGGCCATAAAAACTGCAAAGACACTGACCATGGCCAAGAAGACTGCAGAAGCTCTGCCCGTGAGACCTCAGAGGCCTCTTTTTCAGAGGCTGGGGGAGAAGAGCAGTGACAACCCACCATGGTCTGTGTTCTGAGGATAACCAGACCTGCTAGTGTGTCAGTCAGTAAGCTCGCTTCTGGAACCACTCATTAGCTGGGATTACAGGCCCCTTCCCCCTCTCTCTTACCACTGCCTGTGTGTGTTGGATAAATTTGCGTGGCTGTTGGTGTGTGAAAGCTATGCAATGAACTGGGAATTTGTAAGCATTTAATTGGCCACTGAGTCATGAAACTTCCTGGCCCCCAGGTCAGAGTTGGCACAACTAGGCTGTCTCATGTCAAATCTGACATGAGAAATAGGTAGAAGGGGATTTGGTGGAATATCACACAATTACAGACACATCTATGTTTTTGTCAGAGGCATTTGAACCAGAGCAACTCCATCTTGAATAGGGGCTGGATAAAATGAGGATCAGACCTGCTAGGCTGCATTCCCAGGAGGTTAGGCATTCTTAGTCACAGGGTAGGACAGGGGGTTGGCAGGACTGGTAGGACTGGTAGGACTGGTACCACAAGACGCAGGTCATAAAGAAGCTGCTAACAGAACAGAATGCAATAAAGAAGCCACCAAAACCTGCTAAATCCAAGATGGCCATGGAAATGACGTCTGGTGGTCTCACAGCTCTTTATGGCTGATTACAATGCATACACATGCTAAAAGACACTCCTACCAGTACCACAACAGTTGACAAATGCCATGGCAACTTCTGGATATGATCCTATATGGTCTAAAAGGGGGCGGAATCCTGAAGTCCTGGAAATCCTCACCCCTTTTCTGGAAAACTCATGAAAAATCCACCCTTTGTTTAGCATACAATAAAGAAATAACCGTAAACATAGCCAACCAGCAGCCCTAGAGGCTGCTCTGCCTAAGAGATAGGCATTCTCACCGGGCATTGTGGCTCATGCCTGTTATCCCAGCACTTTGGGAGGCCCAGGCGGATCACAAGGTCAGAAGTTCGAGACCAGCCTGACCAACATGGTGAAACCCCATCTGTACTAAAAATGCAAAAATTAGCTGGGCATGGAGGTGCGTGCCTATAATCCCAGCTAATCAGGAGGCTGGGACAGGAGAATCGCTTGAACCTGGGAGGTGGAGGTTGCAGTGAGCCGAGATCATGCCACTGCACCTCAGCCTAGGCGACAGGGCAAGACTCCATCTCAAAAAAAAAAAAAAAAAGGCATTCTTTTGCTTCCTTACTTCACTGATAAACTTGCTTTCACTTTATGGACTTGCCCCCAATGGAAATCTCTCAAGTAACACTTTGACCCAGCAATCCCATTTCTAGAATTCTACCCTCAAGGCATGCCTTAATGAAGACAAAAATAATATTGTCAGGCTGATCTCAAACTCCCAGCTTAAAGGAATCCTCTCACCTTCGCCTCCCAAAGTGCTGGGATTATAGGCATGAGCCAGTTACCATGCCCAGCCTGGGAAGCCATTTAAGTCACTAACATGAGAGCGATTTGCTTTTTAAAAGTAATCACCGCTGTAGTGTAGAGAATAGAGTTGAAAGAGCAAGACTGCAGAGACCTGTTAAAAGGCTATTAGGATAATTCTTAATATGGAATGCCATACTGCCAGAAAGCAGAGGGTCTTTGGGTGCTGTGGCCTTGGGAATATTATTTGTCATGTAATAAAATACACATAGGAGGTAAGGAATGTCAAATGCCAGAACTGACACAGAGAGGGATTTGCACAAGATTTGTTTGAGTTCCTGAACACCTACAGCTCTTTACATGTCTTCTCAGTATAACCTGCCCACAGTGGTCCTCTCTGATCAGAGAAGCCAGTTGCTGTTGCTGTGGGCTGTTGAGGAGGAAAAGCTTTTCCTCTACCCTCTGGGGCAATACTGAGTTTCCATATTTTGGAAATTACCTTGCTAATCTAACAAAAGACAGATTAGGAAGAGAAAAGACAGTTTACTCAGTATGTACTCAGCATGTACAGAAGAGCTCACAGAAAATGTACCTCGAAAAGGCATTTAGTGTTTGAGACTTATATACCATCGTAATAGGGAAGGGGGCAGGGAGAAGGGTACTTAGGAGAAAACAAAGAATGTTCAGGAAAGATAAATGGGCCTTTAGGAAAATACATGGGGACAAGATAGTTTTGTGACAATGTCTATTTCAGTGATTTCTTACCCAGGTGCTGACTTCTTATCTGTGGTGAGAGGAGTCAATCTTTTCTGTTTGTTTAACTCCTATGGAGGGGATTTATGACAGCTGAGTTATTTGCGGAGGCTCTGCTTTGAGAAAGACAAGAAGAGTTAAAAACAAAAAAACAAACAAACCTACAATACCTCTTGCATCTGCTGATTCTCAGATATCTTCAGCTCAAAATAATCTTTATGCCACAATAGTGTTACAGGAAAGGGGTCCCGATCCAGACCCCAAGAGAGGGTTCTTGGACCTCACACAAGAAAGAATTCAGGCCGAGTCCATGAAGTGAAAACAAGTTTATTAGGAAAGTAAAGGAATAAAAGAATGGCTACTCTACAGACAGAGCAGCCCCAGGGGCTGCTGGTTGCCCATTTTTATGTTTATTTCTTGATGATATGCTAAACAAGGGGCGGATTATTCATGCCTCCCTTTTTTAGACCACATAGGATAACCTCCTGAAGTAGCCATTGCATTTGTAAATTGCATTTGTAAAAAATCATGGCGCTGGTGGGAGTATAGCAGTGAGGATGGCCAGAGATAACTCTCATGGACATCTTGGCATGGTGGGTTTTGGCTGGCCTCTTTACTGCAAACTGTTTTATCAGTAAGGTCTCTATGACCTGTATTTTGTGCTGTCCTCCTATCTCATCCTGTGACTTAGAATGCCTTAACCGTCTGTGACTGCAGCCCAGATCTCAGCCTTATTTTACCCAGCTCCTATTCAAGATGGACTTGGTCTGGTTCACACACCTCTGACAATAGTGCCTTCTGGATCTCTTTAGGGCCATAGCCACACTCCTTGCTGACTTATGCCAAACATTAAATATTACATATTGTATTAATATAATAGATATGTTGGGAAAAAAAAGCAAACTAAAACAAACTGTGTAAAGCATTTAAAGTTGTTTATTCTGAACCATAAGTGATGATGGTCCTGGGAATAGTCTCAAGAGGTCCTGAAAAGGTATTCCCAAGGCAGTAGGATTACAGATTTGTTTTAAACAGTTTAGGGACAGAAATTGTATGTCGAATCATAAATCAATTCATAGAAGGCATACATTAGTTCAGCCTAAAGAGGCAGGATATCTTGAAGTGGGGCTGGGGTAGGGGGCTTACAAGGCATAAGTGGAGTCTAAGATTTTCTGGTTGGCAATTGGTTCAAAGAGTTAAGCTTTGTCTAAAGGTTGATGTCAGTACAAAGCAATACTTGAGTTAAGACAAGGGGGCTGTGGAGACCAAGGTTCTTGTTATGTAGATGAAACCTCCAGGTAGCAGTCTTAGAGAAAATAGATGGTAAATGTCTCTTTTTGGACCTTAAAATATGTCAGGCTCTTAGTTTATCTCTTCTAGGTCTGGGAAAGATGTGGCTGCTTTAACGGAGATTCTCTACAGATGCAAAATGCCCACACGAAATATATGGTTTTGCAGAGCCATTTCAAATTACGTCAAAGAACTATATGCTTGGGTAAAAATATTATAATTTCCTTCAGCATCTGCTATCTGTCATGTGATGCTATACCACAGTTCGGAATTTGGGATTTTATTGCCACAAAGAGTCTGTTTTGTCAGTCTTATGATTTCTATTTTAACGCTGATGCTGGGCAGTTAAGCCTCAGCTCCAAAAGGAATGGGGTATAAGGAGTTATCCTGTTTGACCTCCTTTCCTTTCTTTACCCATCATGGCTGCGAATTCAGTTTTTCAGGTTTGTTTGGGTCCCCTTGACACAGAGAGGGTTTGTTCAGTTAGTTGATGGGGGTTAAGGATTTTATTTTTAGTTTACAGGTAATTGAAAATAGATATTTTCCCCCTTTTCCATTTAAATTCTTGCTTCACAGAAAGTAGATAACTTAGGGCAAGTGCCAGCATTATGACCTACAGTGTTTCTTTGTAAGGCTTTAGAACTAAAGAATAGTTTTTATATTTTTTAATGGTTGAAAGAAAAAATGCAAAGAATAATATTTAGTGACATGTGAAAATTACATGAAATTTGAATTTCAGTTCATAAAGTTTTTCTTTATTGCAGCCTGATTCATTCATTTACATATGATCTATGGATGTTTTCACACAACAACAGAATTGAGTAGTTGTGACAGAGACAGTGTCACATACACAGTCTGCAAAGCCTAAAATATTTAGTATATTGCTCTTAAGGAGAAAGTTTGCCTAGGCTTAGTCTAGGGACACATTTGTTTTACAGGGATAGTCAGACTTGAATACTGGAAAGAAAATGGACAGAAGCTAGTCACTGTACAGATGTCACTTTATTTAAAGTCATCCTACCTTAAGATGAAAGTGCTCTAGCTTTCTTTGAATATATGTATATCATGTGTGTAAGGTATTCTGAATGGGCTACACCATGGTTGAGCCATTGTGACTCCTGTGATCCACACATGGAGGCCTGCTAGAGTTACAAAGCCTGGAGCAACAGGAGAACCACTAAAGAAGAAGAAACAGCTAGTTCCTGCCTTAACTGATTACCAGCCTTGCAACATTCCACCATTGTGATATGTTCCTGCCCTACCGTAACTAATCAATCGACCTTGTGATATCATTGATATTGTGCCTTGTGACCTCTTGCAACCTCATGACTAGGCACCTTGTGACATTCTTCCCCTGCCCACAATAAACGGCCTGGAAGTATAACTTTCCACTTCTTACCCTTACTTACAAAACTAACTCTAATCCCACCACCCTCCACTGACTGTCTTTTCAGACTCAGCCCACTCGCACCCAAGTGAATAAACAGCCTTGTTGCTCACACTTAGCCTGTTTAGGTGGTCTCTTTAATTAGATGCATGCAGAACAGTAAGTACATGATGTTATATGATAGACAAATTCCATACTCCTTAATGGATTTCCACAGTAGACACTGATAGATATATATAACTTTTTTTTTTCCTGATCAGGCTATGCAAATCATGACATTCAGGTTTTCCACTTTTCCAGGCTTCCTTGTAGCTAGGTAAGGCCGGCAATATGACCTAATTTTGGCCAAGGAAACATAGGTGGAACTATGTTGGGGAATATAAGTTGTAAGTCCTGGAAAGCCGTTGTTTTCCTAATAAATAGATTTAAAAGTTTCCCAGTTACTTCAGTTTTCTAAAGTTTCCGAATTACTCCACTTTTCTAAGTGTACTCACTTAGAAGGCCTATCCCTGGTTCCTCCAGCTTTGAATGCAGAAGTGATAGCTGAAGCTGTAGCCGCTATGCCATGGCCATGAGCCAAAGTGAAGCAAATAACAGAGACATCAACCATCATGTCTTTGAATTGCTGCGCAAGAAATGCCCTCAGAAAAAGAGTACTAGGATTAGCTCCAATAAGTATTAGGTTCTTTATTATCTGAGACTGCACAAACTTCCTGAAAACAATAAGGTTCATCCACTCTCTTCCTGAAACAACTAAGTATTAATTCAAAGGCATCAATCTCCTGGCATCATACAAGTACATTTATTCCCATACAGACTAACAATGAACGTGGAAAGCTAGACATAGACTAGCCTTAGAGGTATTGTCTACAATCTTTTCTCATGCCTTCTTTCTCCTTAAGCCTTCTGAGGCTTTAGGTACCTTTGTCTAAGCCCTACTCCTTGATTCTTTTATTTTTTTATTCATTTTAAGTGTTACGTTTTGAATCTATTTCTTTTTCTCCTTGTGCCAGTGCTAATTCTTTCTTCTTTGCTTAAATAATATGTAGCAATGTTTTATTAACACCAACCAATATGCTATTGTTGACAAATTGAACATTGTAGCGTGAGAACGATGCAGGCAACATTCTTTTACACTAACTCCAAATCTGTGCCAATCTATCTTTTGGTAATTTTCATCCCATTTCATAAGAAATAGTTGAAAGGTCTTTCTTTCCCCTAGGAAAAGAGGTTCAAAAGAAAGTGCGTGTTCCTTAGGGAGGTAAAACAACATTTAAGGAAAAGTCTTACTTTTGGAAATACAACAAACCTGTGGTACATGGACTATTTTAGCACCTGAGTATTTCCTGATTAATATTTTAACCTATTTCCAATTTCTCAGAGAACTTTGGGCAGGTAGAGATAGCTATTACCTCAATTTAATATTTTCTCTACTTCCCCAAAGCCAGTCAAGAATGTAATGAAACAATAAATTTTATAGGAAAAAGCTATCAAATTTACAAATACATAGATCATATCTATAAAATTCTATGAGACTATGACAAGAGGTTCATGAAATCTTCACATAAAACCTGGGTTTTTAATCAATCACAGCAGCCCAAGGGCAGGTGGATTGTTGATTGTTATTTCTCATTATAGTACCTAATGGAACCACCATATTATGCACCTAATATTATTTCCTAGCTATTTTTGTTATGGTCCCAGAGTTGTTCAAACAAAACACTAACAGACGACACAAAACATTGCAGCCATTTCAGTTTTAATGAAAATGCACTCATTTTTGAATGGCATAAAATATGCTATATATATATGTGCTATAGGAAGACAATTGTATTATTTGCATAACCATTCAAGAAATTAAACACGCAACCATCTAGCTTTAAGGCCACAAAATAATGTAATGTGCCAATGATACAATTAACAATACCAGGTAAGAAAATTTCAAATTTGGGAAAAATTAAATTCCCCAATACAAACATGCCATTTGTTCAAAAAAAAATTGTATTTTTTTGACAAACAATAAGCCAAATGAAATGAACTAGTTCACAATATTTGAGGAATGTCCTTACTTGCCTCTTTAAAACTTTAGTTGTTGTAATCTGGACTTTTGGTGGACTTATAACCTGCCTTAATTTTTAAATATATCTGGAGGGGGAAAAAAATCTCCCAGAGACAAATTGCCGCAAAATCAAACCAATTCCCATATATGGGTAAACCTTTTTTTTTTAGTCTTATGCAAGGACAGATACATTTACAATAAATAAGCATCTTTGAAACGAAGTATTCTATAGAAAGGTCTTATCTGCTGCTGATTTTGAGCAGGCAGCAGGGACCTGCATCAATGCAGCTCTTCTGCAGACCCTGATATATAAAGTGCAGGAGCGTTTTTCCCAATTTAGAGAGAGAAAAAAAATCATCAACTGAACAAAAATAGATTTAAACAGTAAATTAATCCCTCACAAAGAAAAAAATGTATATGTATTTTTTTAAAGTGTAAAGCAAGCTGACAAGTACCTTGTGTTATTCACGGTAATTTGGTTGTCTGTGAGAGGCAATGCAACTTGAGCTAGTTAAGTAAACTGAGAATTTAGTGGGTTATAACTGGTAACGAGAAACCAAGCCACAGAAGAAGTGGGGAGATATCTGGAGATACGAAGCCCTGTATCCAAGGACTCAAAAAACTGAAGGGCTTTCTCCATGTTTCCTACACCTGCTGGTTCTGTAGGTTCATTATAATAGTTTGGCTTCTTTATGTCTTCGGAAGTACACCGTCTTGAAATCAATGAGCTCATTCTTAGCACATAAGAAGGCAAGGACAGGCTGGGCGCAGTGGCTCACACCTATAATCTCATCACTTTGGGAGGCAGAGGCAGGCGGATCACCTGAGGTCAGAAGTTTGAGACCAGCCTGGCCAACATGGTGAAACCCCGTCTCTACTAAAAATACAAAAATTTAGCCAGACATGGTAGCACGTGCCTGTAGTCCTAGCTACTCGGGAGGCTGAGGCAGGAGAATCACTTGAACCCAGGAGGTGGAGGTTGCAGTGAGCCAAGATCATGCCACTGCACTCCAGCCTGGGTGATAGAATGAGACTCTGTCTCAAGAAGAAAAAAACAAAAACAAAAACAAAATGCAGGCATTACCTAAAAGAAATTGACATTCAATATGTATGAAACTATTTATGCACATTTATTAACATTCCTTAAAGTTTATACAATTTGTGCTTTTAGCAATGGAGCCATATTTGTTCAAAGCAATGTTTTCTTGTGTTTTTTTTGTTTGTTTTGTTTTGTTTTTTTTTTGTGGAGATGGAGTCTCTCTCTGTCACCCAGGCCGGAGTGCAGTGGTGTAATCTTGGCTCATTGCAACCTCCACCTCCTGGGTTCAAGCGATTCTCCTGCCTCAGCCTCCTAGTAGCTGGGATTACAGATGCACATAGCCAAGCTAGGCTAATTTTTTGTATTTTAGTAGACACGGGGTTTCATCATGTTTCCTAGGCTGGTCTCGAACTCCTGAGCTCAGGCAATCCGCCCACCTCGGCCTCCCAAAGTGTTGGGATTACAGACGTGAGCCACTGAGCCCAGCCAAAAGCAATGTTTCCTTAAAGAAATGAAGTATTCAAAAATCTTCATGGTCTGCTTTTCAAGCAAACCACGAGGACTAATTTTCAGGCTGTACACATTGTGCTGGTTCTTAAGGTTATTCTTCATGTAAAAGAAGTGAGAAACACATATGGAGAAAGAGATTTGAGGAAAATTGTAAGATATGAGTCCGAAGTCTGGTCAGATCTCAAGGTCATTTTCTGTGTTCCTAAAATAACTGATCCTCTGTTCATATACCATCTCATAGGCCATGCCAACCTTGCAGTGGCCTTACCTCTGGCCTTGCTTGTCAAATTTTCAACATAGCCACTATTTGCAGCCCTTCCCAAATAAGCTGAGACTGCCCCCAAAAGCACTTGTTCTTTTTAACTACCTCAGACTAAAGGTGAGTTAATTAAAAATAAGATGATTTTCCCTTCTTCCAATTTTCCTTCCCTTTTAGACAACTCACGCAAAAACTATGTTAATTAAAAGGAGAGGGTGGCTTCTACTCTTCTAATTTTCATAGAGGTCAGAGAACTCCTTTTTATTCTATGGGAGAGTAACAAGGGAAGTTGTTTTATCACCCATTACTTCTTCCCAGTTGTACTAGGAGACAGTAATTTTTCCCTCCCCTACGACACAAATCACAATATACCCACACCCTGAAAGATCCTGCTATACATCCTAAGCATTCCTGACCCAGGAGGAAAGCTTGCAGGGATTTCAACCCACCCTCTGCTCTTCCATAGGCATACTGGGTGGCTGATCACAAAAAATAATCACAATTTTCCCCCCTTCCTTTTTATTTGTGCCCATTGGTAGTGACACTCATGCTGTTTGAGCTATCTTCAATGACTTGCTTTAGCAAATGGTACATTAGGAAACGTGACATGAAGGAAAGCTCAAAAAGCTTTGTACACTGGGGCTTTCTCTTGGTGTCCTGTGCCACTGGGAAGACCCCAAGCCCCATGCTGCTCTTCTGGATGATGAGAGGTACACGGCCCAGTCATGCCAGTCACCCCAACTCACAGCCCAGGCCCATCCCAGAAGCAGAGAGGCTGAGGTGACTACAGTCACCTGTGTGAGCCCAGCTGAGCAGCCCAAATTGCCAATACCCAGAATCATAAAATAAATGGTGGTCATCTTAAGTTTCTAAGTTCTGATGTGGTTTTTGCATTTATGTAACTGATAGAAAATGCTGTCACTGGATGTTGGCAGATGGAGCACTAGAGTCACGTGACTCAGGGGACCCAGCAATTTGTGATGCCTCCCTTTGGCCGCTTTAAGTCTCTTTAGTGGCTGTGACCAGACGGGGAACTACAAGGTTATTTTTCCCCTGTGGGGGTACTGTCCAACCCTTTACTTACCCCTCCTCCTCACTAAGAAGAGAAACTACAAAATAAAGACTATGAATAGACAAGTTAGGACTGCAAAAGGAACCATAACTAAGGAAATGGGAGTACTCATATGGAAACTGCAAACAAATAGGAAAACTTAAAGGAGCATAATGATTCCAGACCACTGGTCCATTTAACTTTAAAAAAAAGAGACGATTCTAATGTTGGTTGAATTGTCTTATCATAAAAAAAAATGAGTATCTCTCCAGTTAACTGTAAAACATTAGAGTAACTTTAATAGCGAAATCATAATCAATAAAATATAAACACTTTAATTATACTTTACATTGCAATTATTGATCAAATATTAGCAAGTAGAATCCTACAATATATAAAATGATGGTTGCATCGGTTTCCAAGGAGTACCATAACAAAGTACCACAAACTACATAACTTTAAGTAACAGAAATGTATCCTTTCTGAATTGGAAGCCAGAAGTCTGAAATCGAAGTGTCAGCTTTGTGAAGCCTGTAGGGGAGAATCTGTTGCATGTCTTTCTCTCAGCATCTGGTATTGCTGGCAGTCCTTGTCATTCCTTGGCTTATAGATGCATCACTCCAATCTCTGCCTGTTTCACATGGTGTTCTGTGTGTCTGTGTCTATCTCTCCTATTTATTTCATAAAGACATCAGTCAGATGGGATGAGGGCCCACAAGGATGATCTCATCTTAACTTGGTTATATCTGCAACCCTATTTCTAAATAATGGCAAATTAACAGGTAATTGGGTTTGAACTTTAATATGTCTTTTAGAAGGACAGAATACAACCCATGAAAATGGTATTAGAGCTAAAAGGTTTAATTCAGTGATGGAAAGGTAGTTCAATATTAGAAAATATAACCAAAAGTTCTTAAAATAAAATTAAGATTATGTGGTTATATAGATAAATGCTGAAAGAATATGTAAACCAAAATGTATCTCAGACAAGTCTCAATCAATTTAGAAGTTTATTTTGCCAATGTTAAGGACATGTCTGTGAGTCTCAGGAAGTTCTGATGATATATACCCAAGGTGCTTGGGCTACAGCTTGGTTTTATACATTTTTTTTTTTTTTTCCAGACAGAGTCTCACTTTGTTGCCCTAGCTGGAGTGTAGCGGTATGATCTCGGCTCATGGCAACCTCCGCCTCCCAGGTTCAAGCGATTCTCGTGCCTCAGCAACCAAAGCAGCTGGGATTACAGGTGCGCACCCCCATACCCAGCTAATTTTTGTGTTTTTAGTAGAGATGGGGTTTCACCATGTTGGCCCGACTAGTCTCAAACTTTTGACCTCAAGTGATCTGCCCGCCTCAGCCTCCCAAAGTGTTGGGATTATAGGCATGAGCCACTGTGCCTGTACAAGGAGACGTCAGACATGAATCAATACATATGAGATGAACATTGGTTTGGTCTGGAAAGATGGGACAACTCAAAGCAGGGGTAGGGCTTCCACATCATAGGTGGATTCAAAGATTTTCCAATTGGCAACTGGATGAAAGAGTTTACTTAAAGACCTGGAATCCATAAAAGGGAGAGTCTGGGTTAGGATAAAGGGTTGTGGAGACCAAGGTTCTTATTATGCAGATGAAGCCTCCAGGCAGCAGGCTTCAGGGAGAATAGACTGTAAATGTTTTTTTATCATACTTAAAAAGGTGCCAGATTCTTAGCCAATTCTCTCCTGGGTCAGGGTAAAGACCTAGAAAGGGAAAGGGATTCTCTATGGAATATAATTTTTCTTCCCACAAGAGACAGCCTTGCAGGGCCATTTCAAAGCATGTCAAAGAAATATCTTTTTGGGCAAAATATTTCAATTTATTTAAGGGCCTGCTGTCAAGTGATGCTATACTAGAGTCACACTGGAATTTGATGTTATTGCTACATAAAGTCTTAAGATCTCTCTTTTAATGTGAATGCTGGTCAGTTGTGCCTGAATTCCAAAGGGAGGAGGGTTAAAATGAGGCATGTCCAATCACTCATTCCCATCATGGCCTGAACTAGTTTTTTAGGTTAACTTTCAAATGCTCTTGGCCTGGAGGCGAGGTCTATTCATATGGCTGGAGGGGGTGAGTGCGAGGGGGCTTAGAAATTTACTTTTAGTTCACAAGTAATTATTAAAAATAAGAATATTTCTTATAAAATCTCTCAGAAAAACAATGGGAGCATGCTGAAGGATGCTAAAAATATTTTCATTATATTAACCACAGATGATATTCTAAATAATGTAACACTAAAAGTATATCACTAAAACCACAGTGCAGAAAGCAGTGGCTTCCAACACTGTTCACATTTATTTAAAATGATCTTGAAGGTACCAGTGGATTTAGCATGAGAAAAAAATTAAGAGTTGGAATAAGTATTATAAAAGAAGAGAGAGAGATGTTTTGTTTTGATGATATGTTTGCATATCTAGAGACCACATCCAATTTAAAAACAGACAAAAGGACAAAACCTAAAATAAAAGAGATTTTGATAAGCCACCTCCCTGAAGCAGAGCCTCCTGGGTGACTGAAGTAATGTGTGAGCACAGCCGAGCCCAGCAGAAGAACCACTCAGTTAAGCCCAGTCTAATTAATATACAATATTAAAATGTACAATATGCAAATATCAATACATTTTGTTCAAACTCAGTACCTGGAAACGGAGATGGAAAAAAAAAACCGTTTCATTCACAATAGTTATAGGGATTTACATTTAAAAACTATAAAATAACACTGAAGTACATAAGCAAGGTTTGAAAGAACTAGAAAGATATATATGTTCTCATAACAGAAGCGTTATAGTATGTTATTTCTCCCAGAATTAATTTATAATGCAATTCCAATTAGAATTCCTCAAAATGATTCTTTTTGGCATGAGACAAATTATTTTATAGTTCATACACTAAAAGAGTAAATGCTCAACGATAGTAAATGAAAAGAAAGTAGAAAAGACTTTCACCACTAGAAATATGAAAAAGCTATAATCCACTTTAATAAAATCAATACATTGTTAGCATGAAAATAGATACTAGATCAACAGAAGAGACAATGCAATCTCTCTCCCTATATATGTATGTAATATATAACAATAGCATTATAATTATTCAAAGAGAAAACATTTGATATACAATGATGATACTGGCACTACTAGATCTCCATTTAGAAGAAAATAAAGGTAGTTTCCTATCACATTTAAATATATGAATGTAAGAAGAGGATGAGAAAAAATAACTAATGGTTACTGGGCTTAATATATGGATGGTTAAATAATCCATGCAGTAAATCCCCACGACAGGAGTTTACCTGTGTAACAAACCTGCACTTGTGGCCCTGAAATTAAAATAAAAGTTAAAAAAGATACAAATATAAAATATAAAACAACAATAACAAAAATACCTTTAGTAAAAAATCTTGGAACTCTGTTTCTACAATCTAGGGGAGAGGGTCCTTCTTAATTAAGTCGGAAATTCAGAAGTTCTAAAAGATGAATAACTATCAACAACTGAAATGTAACTTCTGTATTGAAAAAGGTGCCGTGTTTCTATAAACAAATGGAATTTTCCTACATACAATGAAAGGAAAGTTTGTATGAATAAAAATTAAGTTTGTATGAAGAATAAAATAAAAACAGAAAAAACAAATGTAGACCAATATTTGTTTAAAAATTCTTAAAATGTAAAATTAAAAATTAAAATATTTAATTAAAAATTAAAAATACTACACAGCACACCTGACATGCCAAGCAGTTTTCTAAGCTCTCGACCTGTATCACATCATTTATTCTTACAACAATGCTTTTAGGAAATTATTACTTCTCTCAGTTTGGGCTGTTATAACAGAATATTATAGACTGGGTGGCTTACAAATAACAGAAATTTATTTCTCACTGTTCTGGGGGGCTAGAAGTCTGAGATTGGGGTACCAGCTTGACGGTAGGGCTGTCTTTTGGGTTGCACCCTGTCAATTTCTCCCTGTGTCCTCACTTGAAGGAAAAAGGGCTGGCTAGCTCTCTTGCTTCTTCTTACAGAGAAAGGCACTAGGACAGGTGTGATGGCTCACGCCTTTAATCTCAGCACTTTGGGAGGCCGAGGCAAGCAGATCACCTGAGGTTGGGAGTTCAAGAGCAGCCTGACCAACATGGAAAAATCCCATCTCTACTAAAAATACAAAAAACTAGCTGGGCGTGGTGGCAGGCACCTGTAATCCCAGCTACTCGGGAGGCTGAGGCAGGAGAATCGCTTGAACCCAGGAGGCGGAGGTTGGGGTGAGCTGAGATCACACGCCATTGCACTCCAGCCAGGGCAACAAGAGTGAAACTCCATCTTCAAAAAAAGCAAAACAAAACACAAAGGCAGTAATCCCATTCATGAGGGCTCCACCCTCATGACCTAATCTCCCAAAGGCCCCACCTCCTAACACCATCATACCATCATATTGGGATTAGCATTTCAACATAAGATTTTTGTGAGAAATAAGATTTTTGGGGGGAACATGGGGGCAAAAACATTCAGTTCATTGCACTAATCCTTTTAAAGCCATTTACAGTATTTCTTCTCTAATCACAAAACTTCAATGACTGATGTGGCTCTTCATTCCTCCACAATGAAATGTAAAGTTAAGCTGAAATTCAAAGCCTTTACAATGACCCATTTTCCCTTCGTGGTCTCGTCTCCAACCATTCCCTTCCATGAACTGACTAGGAGGTTTCCTGTCTTCATGTCCTTACTTCCATGGTAAATTCTGCTTGGGGTTTTCTTTTCTAACTTGAAATCAGATGGTTTTCTCCAGCTCGGCTTTCTCTTTGTAATCTTTCGTGATCTGAGATCAGATGTAATCTCCCCTGTACTCAACCCCTTTAGGACTATTTTGATGCTTTTCTGTGTACACATAGCAAATTCCCTACTGCCCTTTGATAACAAAATACATTTGACTTATCTCTGAAGTGTTTAGCAAATGATAGTTGCTTGAGATATGTCTACTGAAACCAACACATTAATGGAGGAAAAGGGAGTTTTCTGCTAGGTTTACCAGAACTTTCTGCACAGAAATTTTTACACTTCTCAGAGCCTATATAAACTTTCTAGCATGGAATTTGAAGTTGACACAACTTACTATTTAAGACTTTTACAGCTGTACTCTCTTATTTTAATTCTTTCTAGTTTAATTGCTTATATTCCTTCAAAGGCACGTATATTTCTCAACTTTCCTCTACCTGTGATTCTGTCTCTTTTGGTATTCTAGAAATTCTTTGAGGACTGGGATTGTGTCTTACATATTTCAGCATTTTTTTTTTTTTTTTTTTTTTTTTTTTCCTGAGAGGGAGTCTCGCTTTGTCACCCAGTCTGGAGTGCAGTGGGGCGATCTCCACTCATTGCAACCTCCACCTCCAGGGTTCAAGTGATTCTCCTGCCTCAGCCACCCGAGTAGCTGGGATTACAAGCACGCACCACCACGTCCGGCTAATTTTTGTATTTTCAGTAGAGATGGGGTTTTGCCACATTGATTGGCCAGGCTGCTCTAGAACTCTTGACCTCAGGTGATCCGCCCACCTCAGCCACCCAGAGTGCTGGGATTACAGGCATGAGCCACTGGGCCGGGCCTACATTTCAGTAGTTTTATGACTAACCAGTGCAGGGCCATAGCAGGTACTCGAAAGTATATCTTCCATGAATAAATGCCATTCACCAGTCTGTAATCTCTTCCCATCTGCTCTTCAATCACTGCAATCTGAGGTCCTTGAAGCTCAATTCTAATACTACACTGATCTGTAAAACCTTCTCTGATCACTCCGTGTAGAAATAATCTCACATTTCTTTAGACTGTAAATGTATTATACGTGTCACTTTAATTTCGAGATTTTTAATCCAACCTTCAGTTGATATGTTAGTGTCATATGAATTATATTTGTCTTCTGGGTAGTGGACAAGCACCTGGAGAATCCAACCACTATCCATATTGCTTTTTTTTTTTTTTTCTTTTGAGACAGGTTCTTACTCTGTGACCCAGCTGGCATACAGGGGTGTGATCACGGCTCACTACAGTCTTGACCTCCTGGGCTGAAGTGATCCTCCTGCCTCAGCCTCCCAAGTAACTGGGAATACAGGTGTGTGACACCACACTTGGCTATTTTTCTTTTTTTTTATTTTTTTTGTAGAGACACAGTCTCCCTATGTTGCCTACTCCGATCCTGAACTACGAGGCTTAAGTGACACTCCTGCCTCAGTCTCTCAAAGTGGTGGGTTACAGACGTGAGCTACCACGCCCAGTCAACCATATTTCTTCACTTGGTATGTCTGACCAAGGAAAATGCCTTGCCTAATCTGAACTTCCATTTAATTTCAGTGGCTAAACTCAGGCTCTACCACTTCCCAAATTACACAGCACTTTTTTTTAAAAAAATGATTTGTTGTAGTACTTTTTCTTTTATATATTGTAAAATCATTTACCTACATGAATTATCTCCCCTACAAAACAAAAGGTGCTGGAAGCCAGTAGAGGCTATATCCAATTTATCTTTATATCCCTTCCATAGCTGCTATAGTAGGTAAGGAAAGCATTACATAAACATTTATTTAGTAAATAATATAATTTAATGGACATTTACTGACGAAAGGTAACAGTTTACTTTTCACATTTTTTACAGATATACTGTAATTTTTTATACACAGGGTCTCACTTTGTTACCCAGACTGGACTTGAACTCCTGGGTTTAAGTGATTCTCCTGCCTGAGCCTCCAGAGTAGCTGAGATTACAGGCATGCACCACTGTGTCAGTCTACAGCTGTACTTTTTAATCTGAATTCTTTCCAGTTTATATTCCCTCAAGTACATGTGTATTTCTCCACTTACTTCTATTTATGGTTGCCTTATATCATTTTTATTTATGTTATAATTCTGTACAACAAAATATTACAAAGCTCATTTATTTTTCTTGGTATTCTATTTCCTGTATAAAAAAGTCTTATGTTCAATGTCATGTCTTTTAGTCTTATAGCTTTTTAATCTTAATAGGCATGATTTGGACATATTAGAACTTTTAAATAGGAATTTAAATAAAATCTGAAGGTATATACATTTATTTTTAGAAATATATTTTTTAACATTTTATCTTGTATAATTGTAAAATAATAAAAGTTACATAAAGGAATTATTTAAAACACATATTACCAATATTCCTAAGGGTATTAGGAAACAGGCGCCTATCATTCTATATCACATATCTGCTTGTTTGGATTTTGTCAAGACATTAAACAGGTGTGGGTTGTTTTCTCCATCTGTGAACGGCATAAAAATTTGAGCACTGTCTTTGCTATAGAGCTACTGTAACACTTCGTGACTCTGCTTTGTAAATGGAGAGTGATTTGAACATGCAAACACTTTATGATAGATAAGACTAGCTGTCTTCTAAGACTTGGTATTCTGCAATATGTTAATGGTACTTTATTTAAATAAAAGACGAATAACTTGGTCATCTATATTTGATAAATGCCAAGTTTCATTTCTGGAAAATCACAATTCATTATACTTTATTAGAGAGTGTACTCATGCCTGTAATCCCAGCACTTTGGGAGAGGTCAGGAGATCGAGACCATCCTGGCTAACACGGTGAAATACTATCTCTACTGAAAAATACAAAAAAAAAAAATTAGCCAGACGTGGTGGTGGGTGCCTGTAGTCCCAGCTACTTGAGAGGCTGAGGCAGGAAAATGGCGTGAACCTGGGAGGCGGAGCTTGCAGTGAGCTGAGATCACACCACTGCACTCCAGCCTGGACAATAGAGTGAGACACCGTTTCAAAAAAAAAAAAAAAAGTGTAAATTTGTTCAATAAAAAGACCTAACTTTCTGTAATATTGTGTTTACCAAACTTATTTAACAAAGAGATGTCTCTCATCTTTTTTTTTTTTTGAAATGTAGAATTCATTAATCCTTGGAGGAATTAATATATAACTTACTGTGAGCAATTTGGAACTAGACACTAAAAACTTAAACTTTCATGTAAATCAAAAGAAAAAACTAGCAATCCCCTACTGTCTAACAGAATGTTTAAAAATGACGGAGCACAGTGATTCACACCTGTAATCCCAGCACTGTGGGAGGCTGAGGCGGGCAGATCACCAGAGGTCAGGAGTTCAAGGCCAACCTGGCCAAAATGGTGAAACCTTATCTCTACTAAAAAAATACAAAAATTAACCCAGCGTGCTGTCCCACGCCTGTAATCTCAGCTACTCAAAAGACTGAGGCAGGAGAATTGCTTAAGCTTGAGAGATGGAGGCTTCTGTGAGCTGAGATCTTGCTACTGCACTCCAGCCTGGGTGACAGAGACAGACTCTGTCTAAAAAAAAAAAAGTTTAAAAATGCAAATCGTCAGCCAGGCGCAGTGGCTCATGCCTGTAATCCCAGCACTTTGGGAGGCCCAGGCAGGCAGATCATGAGGTCAGGAGATCGAGACCATCCTGACTAACACAGTGAAACCTCATCTTTACCAAAAATACAAAAAGTTAACCAGGCATGGTAGTGCGTGCCTTTAATCCCAACTACTTGGGAGACTGAGGCAGGAGAATCGCTTGAACCCGAGATCGCACACTACACTCCAGCCTGGGCAACAGAGCAAGACTCCATCTCCAAAAAAAAAAGCAAATTGTCTGTATAAATCACTATTGTGGAGTTAATTTCATAAATTTGGAGATACTCTAACTTTTCTTGACCCGCATGGTGCTATAAACTATGCTGGAGCAGTAATTTCCTCAATGTTACCCCTGTGGCCAGAAGGAGTCAATGCTTCGCTCAACATAGTTAATTCACTCCCTGAATGTAAGTTACACACTGGGGTAATATGGGTGAATATATAGTTTTCTCTGGCTTTACTTAAATCTATAAAACTTTAAATGATTCACAAAGGACAAATTATCAGGCTGTACAGGCTAGCAATCAATTTAGTACAGAATTCTTTTAAAAATAATCTTTGAGAGTAAGTAGTATTACAGCTTTTTAAAACACACATAAAAATATGATCATATAAGATTTCTGAATTACTTTTTGAAAATCCCGTTATTTTTATTCTGTACATTGGACCCATCTTAATGCTATTTAAACCTTAGGATTCAATTGGCTTCTTCCAATTCACATGTGGGAAGGACATTAGAAACCTATTTGTTTACATGGAATTGGACAGATGGATGGCTTATGTTTTCTTCTGTACCTAAGGGTATGGCAAAGATATAAACATGGGAGGAAAGTATATTTATGTGAAAAAAATCATACAATGGAACTTTTTATTTCACCTTCCACTATACCAAAATATAAACTTCAAGTATCTCATTTTTTTCAGTTTTCTAAAAAGGAGTGGTACTCACGGTTTCATCATATTCAGGAATAGTCTTTTAACAGTGTGTTATTTCACTCTTTTTCTGCCTCATCTCTGTGGAGGCATACGGCAGATTCCCAGCATTAAAAGTCATTGATTAGTGTGGGGATTTCAGACACAAAACTGAGTACTCCTTATTGAAGCTTATCCAAATACTGAGGGAAGCCTATGGAGATGGAGAAAGCCTCACTGCTGATTCTCATTTGCCTGCTGGAAGTTTGGGGTCCTCCTCAGGGCATTTGATACACTGCCACTGTGGAAAATCCGAGCTTAAAAGGAGTGTCTCTCTGTGGGAATGGTGCGCAATACATCTTTATTGAATGCATAAATGATATTTTGCTTAATCATATATCACTGCTTTCCTATCCTAATTCAAAACAAACAACAACAAAACACCATCAGTCTCTCTCCTGCTTGGTGTTAGGATAAGTTAGATGTCCTTAGACTATCATAAAAGGTCTTTCTTAATGTGAATCTTTGATATTTTGGCCATGGGATGGAGAATAGAGGAAGGAAGGTATGGCACATTAAGTAGAGTTATCCAAAAGTGAACTTGTAAGTTCATGAAGGGTTTTCCTGGACAATGAGGTGGTTAGGAACCAAGCTGTCTCTCTGCCTAGAACAACAGGACCAAATCCAATCAACTCAGTCCCCACAAACCTTCAACTCCAGGAGCAGGACCTTCCTCCCTCTATATTTTGCCCCGAGCAGAGAGGACCAAGGAATGCAAGCTCTCCAAGAACAGGACACTTGGTGATTCCAGAAAACTCTTGTAAATAGCTTGCCTAGCACAACGTACCTGTTGATTTCTTCACTGACATGACTCCTTTCCTTAGAAGGGAGATCCATGGTAGAAGGATTCTCATAATGCATTAGAATCCTTTCTTTGTCTTTCAGAAATTATGGCTCTGGCAAGCCTCTCCAACTGATCATAGATCAAAAGATCAAATGTATTTCTGCCTTGACTGGCCTTCTGAATGATCTCTTCCTCTAATGAAACTCACTTCTCACCCATGTATTGTGACACTGTGGAGAAACCCAGAAAGGACTTCAATCCATAACAAACAAAATTCAAACCATGAATAAAAATCCACATGAGCTGAATGAAACACCAAAAGCAATGGCAACAAAAGCCAAAATCGACACATGGGATCTAATTAAACTAAAGAGCTTCTGCACAGCAAAACAAACTATTATCAGAGTGAACAGGCAACCTACAGAATGGGAGAAAATTTTTGCAATCTATCCATCTGACAAAGGGCTAATATCCAAAATCTACAAGGAAGAAATTTACAAGAGAAAAAAAAAACTCCATCAAAATGTGGACAAAAGATATAAACAGACACTTCTCAAAAGAAGACATTTATGCATACAACAAACATAAAAAAAAATCTCATCATTGCTGGTCATTAGAGAAAAGCAAATAAAAACCACAATGAGATACCATCTCACACCAGTAAGAATGGGTATTATTAAAAAGTCAAAAAATAACAGAGGCTGGCAAGGTCCTGGAGAAAACTGAAGGTTTTAACACTGTTGGTGAGAGTGTAAATTAGTTCAACCATTGTGGAAGACAGTGTGGCGACTCCTCAAGGAACCAGAAGTAGAAATACCATTTGACCCAGCAATCCCATTACTGGATATATACTCAAAGGATTCTAAATCATTCTATTATAAAGACACATGTACATATATGTTTATTGCAGCACTATTCACAATAGCAATGACTTGGAAACAACCCAAATATCCATCAATGATAGACTGGATACAGAAAATGTGGCACATATACACCATGGAATACTATGCAGTCATAAAAAAGGATGAGTTCATGTCCTTTGCAGGGACATGGATGAAGCTGGAAATCATCATTCTTAGCAAACTATCACAAGAACAGAAAACCAAACACCACATGTTCTCATTCATAAGTGGGAACCGAACAATGAGAACACACGGGCACAGGGAGGGGAATCTCACACAATAGGGCTGGTTGCGGGATGAGGGGCTAGGGGATGGATAGCATTTGGAGAAATATCTAACATAGATGATGGATTCATGGGTGCAGCAAACCACCATGGCACGAGTATAACTATGTAACAAATCTGCATGTTCTGCACATGTATCCCAGAACTTAAAGTATAATAATTAAAAAAAAAAAAAATTTAAATCCACGTGAAATTTGTGTGTGGAATAAAGGTATAATTCAGAGCAAACTCTTGAATAAAAGAAAATAAGAGTTGGACAAACACAGTTTCACAAATCAGAGGCACAGCTAAGTACAGAATGGAAGAGGCTGGCTGCAATTGGAAAGGAGATATAGATAGTCCATCTAAATTCTCACAGAGGAACAGGCAGAACGGGCGAGACATGGATACGACAGATCTGAGGAGGCTGTCTGTCTTTGGTTAGGAAGACCTGAAATTTAAAATCTGATGAAGCAGTAGAAGTCTTGAGAAAAACCCTGGGAAAGGTTTTGTTTGCTACTTCTTCGAGCCCGATAGCAAAAATATGGCTTCATTCAAACCATCCTAACACAATTACGTAAGCTAACTAAATCAATGACAATACCACATTCTTATGGGACAGGGCTTTTATCGGCAGTGAGGTGCACAAAGAAAGAATTAGTAGCACCAACATCCTGTCTCCTCAGTCTCTGAGTCTTGTCCCTGTGTTGGGATTCAAGGTTTCTTCCCATAGGTTGGTTATGACTGTTGATGATAACATTAGTGGTAACCCCTTTTGAACCCATACTGATGTGCTCTTTGGGTGCTTTTTAAAGTGGGGGAGACAAGAAGTCCAGCTAGGTTTCAGAAGTTCATGCATAAAAGCAGGATATGCATTGCCTGTGACTAAAGTCTAATCTTCTATAACTTCTGCATTCTTTCTATCATTGGGAACTATCATTTTCTTTTCCCTGATAATTTGTCCCGAGAGTGCTATATCAGAAATAGGGCCTGAACTTTTAGTGGATCAGTTGCTTTTATATTTTCTTAATTACAGAAAAAAAATTGAACACTAGAAAACAAAATGTATTGTTTAAAAAATGCTCATAAATACTATTGCTATCTCTGTTATCTTAAAAACCATATGCTAATTTAAAAAACAACAGGATCCATTATTTATACTCTCCCTCTAGCACAGTAGGGAGGAAATATTTGGAGCCAGTTCACTCGGGAGTTTAGAAAATGTTGCAGCAACACTTTCATCCTTGATCTTGAGCCTAGATTTCACCCACTTTTGAAGTACTTGACATTGGAAGATACAAAAAGGGACTGAGGTGAGAAAAATTCTTCCCCACATAAAGGATAGGGAGTTTCCAAAAGAAAGTAGGAAACAGTGGAGTAGGAACTTTGAAAGAAGTGATTGAGTGGTTAGGAAGGGTGATAGGTATAAGGCTTGTCCCATCAGGTACCAGACACCCATTTCAAATGGCTTCTGACATACATTCTTGTATTTGAGGAATTAGAAAGCCGAAGAAAAAAATCTAATTCTGAGATATCCTTATTGGTAAGGTCCTGGAGGTAATTTAATCATGTCAATCTCATGAATTGAGTTATATGGAGTAAGAGAAAAGATGTGAAGTATCTGTTAAGCTAGAGGGAAGTGCTTTTGGAGCCAAGAGTCATTGTAGAAGCCTGATGATGTGGCTGATCATTGCCTGCTTTGGCTGTGATTTGATTAAGGCAATAGGTGGAATCATTCTACACCTGGTACCTGTGGTGGAAGTGAGCCTGCAAGTAAATCCTTTTCCAGTTGAGCTTTGAGATGAATGCAGCCCCAGATGTGATGTGCAGCAAATCTTGCTGCACTGAGATTGTTCACCATGTCTCTTCCAAGAACTGCAAAGCTATCTTGGAAAAAGCAGCCCATCTGGCCATCAGGGTAAACAATCCCAATGCCAGACTGTGCAGCAAAGAAAATGAATAGACAGCTTATGTGCATGTCTTTTTAAGCTTCTAAATCTAGGGGTAATTTATTACACGGTAAAAGATAACTAAAACATTTCCTATCTCAGCTTCTGGCCCTGCAAGATGGAGGGTCACCAAAAGAAAGAGAAGACCTAGATGTCTGCGCCACTATTTAGAGAAAAGACATCAGGCCAGGAACACCTATTTTGGACTTATAGGTGACTGAGAATTAACTTTTTTTTTTTTTTGAGACATAGTTTCACTCTTGTTGCCCAGGCTGGAGTGGAATGGCCCAATCTCGGCTCACTGTAACCTCCGCCTCCCGGGTTCAAGCAATTCTCCCACCGCAGCCTCCCAGGTAGCTGGGATTACAGGCACGTACCACCACACCTGATTAATTTTGTTTTTTAAGTAGAGGTGGGTTTTCTCCATGTTGGTCAGGCTGGTCTTGAACTTCCAACCTCAGGTGATCCGCCTGCCTCGGTCTCCCAAAATGCTGGGATTACAGGTGTGAGTCACTGCACCTGGCCGATAATTAACTTTTAATTGTTTAAGCCACTGACATTTTGGGTTGGATAAATTGAACAGCTAGAATTACTTGCCTTAATAATACAATCTACTTTCCCTTAGTTATTATTTCCTCTTTTCCTTCAAAGGGATACATTTTAATGTTTTCAATGTTTTTATTCTCTATTGTTTTGAAAGTCTGACATTCCACTTCTCTTTTTCTTAGTGCTTGTGCTTAATTTTTTAACATACAAATGTGATGGGTCATTGAATGAGCAGGATTTATAAACTGTCATCAGAAATCAAGTTTATATTTGTCTTTTCTGCCTGTTCAACATTGATGGGCTGTCTTCTCTGGTGCTGCCAACTGAGGTGCAAGCCATCTCCTACTTGGCATCAGACCAAAGGCAGATCCCTCCTAAAGCCCAAGATGGTCAAAAAGAGGACCAAGAAGTTCATCTGGCACTAGTCAGATGGACAGGTCCAAGTCAAGTGTAACTGGTGGAAACCCAGAGGTATTGATGACAAGGTGCAGAGAAGATTTAAGGGTCAGATGTTGATGCCCAACTGTGGTTATGGGGACAACAAGAAAACAAAACACATGCTGCCCAGCGGCTTCCGCAAGTTCCTGGTCCACACTGACAAGGAGCCACAAGGGCTGCTGATGTGCAGCAAATCTTGCTGCACTGAGATTGTTCACCATGTCTCTTCCAAGAACTGGAAAGCTATCCTGGAAAGAGCAGCCCATCTGGTCATCAGGGTAAACAATCCCAATGCCAGACTGTGCAGCAAAGAAAATGAATAGACAGCTCATATGCATGTCTTTTTATGCTTTTAAATCAAACCATAAAAACTGCTGATAAGAGTTTGGGTGTGTGCTCCTGCCCAAATCTCATATGGTAATCCTCAATTTTGTAATCCTCAATTTTGGAGGCATGGTCTGCAGGCAGGTGATTGGATCATGGGGGGACAGTTTTCTCATGAATGGTTGAGCACCGTCCTCCTTGGTACCATCCTAGTGATAGTGATATAGAACATAGAAAGAAATTATTTAGGCAGATAGTGAGGGCAAAACAGTCCGTGGCAAAACTTCCCTTTTAACAAAAAGCAGCTCTAGAAATCATTTTTTGTTTCTAACAAAGAGCAGCCTGAAAGATCAAGCTGCAAACATAGATAAGGAAGCTGGAAGCTTGCACAGGGGAATGATGGCAGCTGTGCCAATAGAAAGGGGCTACCTGGGGGCCAGGCATGTCCACCATGGAAGTTCTATCTTTCTTTGTTAGCATGTGCAGAGTAAGAAACAACTTGGCAACATGGAGAAGCTCAGAGAGTCCACCTGCATAATAAAAGATTGGGGTGGGGACTGACACAGATTTGCACCCTATACAGATGGCACACAAGGTCCTAACGAGTTTCTCATGCACTATGTGGATCAGACAACACCCCCACAACTAGCTCATCTATATACCCCTGCTGCATTTCACTGCACATTGGCAACCCATTTTTCTGGGACCCCTCTCTGTAGCAGAGAGCTGTTCTCTTTCCTTTACCTATTAAACTTCTGCTTAGCCTCGCTCTTCTTGTGTCTGTGTCCTTGATCTGTGTGGCTGTGAGACCACTAACCTTGGGTGTAACCCCAGACAATAAGGCTGCATCAGTAGTGAGTGAGTTCTTGTGAAAGCTGGTCACGTAAAAGTGTGTGGCATCTCTCACCTTGCTCTCTTGCTCCTGCTTTTGCCATGTGATATGCCTGCTCCCCTTTTGCCTTTGGCTATGATTGGAAGCTTCCTGAGGCCTCCTCAGAAGCAGATGCCACTATACTTCCTGTACAACCTGCAGTATCGTGAGCCAATTACCTTTTTTCTTATAAATTACCCAGTCCCAGGTATTTTCTTTATATCAATGTGAGAACAGCCTACTACAACTGCCCCCGCCCCCAACAAAAAATGAAATAAGCAAAGTTCACCCTTAGTACTAGATAAGAGTGCAGGCAATTCATAACATGTCTGATAACTGTTAGGTAATATG
>NW_012103454.1:1917470-1942528 GCF_000951045.1 Mandrillus leucophaeus
TCTCATGAATGGTTGAGCACCGTCCTCCTTGGTACCACCCTAGTGATAGTGATATAGAACATAGAAAGAAATTATTTAGGCAGATAGTGAGGGCAAAACAGTCCGTGGCAAAACTTCCCTTTTAACAAAAAGCAGCCCTAGAAATCATTTTTTTGTTTCTAACAAAGAGCAGCCTGAAAGATCAAGCTGCAAACGTAGATAAGGAAGCTGGAAGCTTGCACAGGGGAATGATGGCAGCTGTGCCAATAGAAAGGGGCTACCTGGGGGCCAGGCATGTCCACCAAGGAAGTTCTATCTTTCTTTGTTAGCATGTGCAGAGTAAGAAAGAACTCGGCAACATGGAGAAGCTCAGAGAATCTACCTGCATAATAAAAGATTGGGGCAGGGACTGACCGAGATTTGTACCCTATACAGATGGCACACAAGGTCCTAACCAGTTTCTCATGCACTATGTAGATCAGACAACACCCCTACAACTAGCTCGTCTATATACCCCTGCTGCATTTCACTGTACATTGGCAACCCATTTTTCTGGGACCCCTCTCTGTAGGCAGAGAGCTGTTCTCTTTCCTTCACCTATTAAACTTCCACTTAGCCTCGCTCTTCTTGTGTCTGTGTCCTTGATCTGCGTGGCCATGAGACCACTAACCTTGGGTGTCACCCCAGACAATGAGGCTACATCAGTAGTGAGTGAGTTCTTGTGAGAGCTGGTCATGTAAAAGTGTGTGGCATCTCTCACCTTGCTGTCTTGCTCCTGCTTTTGCCATGTGATGTGCCTGCTCCCCTTTAGCCTTTGGCTATGATTGGAAGCTTCCTCAGGCCTCTCCAGAAGCAGATGCCACTGTACTTCCTGTACAACCTGCAGTATTGTGAGCCAATTACCTCTTTTCTTATAAATTACCCAGTCCCAGGTATTTTCTTTCTATCAATGTGAAAACAGCCTACTACAACTGCCCACCCCCAACAAAAAATGAAATAAGCAAAGTTCACCCTTAGTACTAGATAAGAGTGCAGGCAATTCATAACATGTCTGATAACTGTTAGGTAATATGATGTCTTATAACTACTTTAAGGTAAAACAGAACAAAAATAGGACAGGGCCTGGCATGTGTACCTTTACCAAGTTCTCCAGATGACTCTAACTCACCCAGAGTTTGGGAACTACATAAACCATAGTCTTGATTTAGAAATTAGAATGTTCAATTCAATATGTTAATTTCCGTTTTCATCATCATTTAAAGGGAAAGTTCCTCCAGTATTTTCTGAGGTGAGCTGCCCTCTGCTGGAAAAGGAGTGTGGTACTTGCCCTCCCTTCAGGAGCATCCCTCCTACTCCTTGTTAACAAGTCTCTGACCCAACCAAGATCGAAGTAAAATGGGAGGAGGAGGGCAGGGAAGTGCCGGGTAGAGAAGAGTGGAGTCCCTGGTGAGAGCTCCACCCTTGGGCCTGTGCCATGGACCTAACAGAGAACAGGCACTCCTCTTTATGTGCCCAAATGTTGCATTTTCCAAGACCACTATGGTCTGCTACACTTTCTCTCCTGTGCCCATATAAGCCCAAGACTTTAGTGGGCACACATGCAAGTGGGGTTAGACATTGAGAGGAGCAGAGGAACACACCAGCAGACACCAGCTGACCAGCAATGGTGGAACAATGTGGAAGCCAAAAGGGGAGTTTGGCAGTGGGGAGTTGGAGGAGAGTCTGACCACTGGGCAGCCCGATTCCTGGGGAAGACCACTTCTCACTCCATCCCCCTTCCAGCTCCCCATCCATCTCACTGAGAGCCACTTCCACCACTCAATAAAAACCTTGCATTTATCCTCCAAGCCCACATGTGATCTAATTTTTCTGGTACACTGGACAAGAGCTCAAGATACAGAAAGTCCTTTGCCCTTGCAATAAGGCAGAGGGTCTAATTTAGCTATTAACACAAGTTGCCTGTAGACGGCAAAACTGAAAGAACCCTCAGTAACAGATGCCCACTTGGACTCTGCGAGTCATAAACACTCACCCTTAGACGCTACCAGGGGGTCAGCACCTAGAAGTGCTCCCCATGACCTCTGCACCTGCTCATCTACATGCTTCCCCTAGGGATGGAGCAGCTGGGCACCGAAGAAGTGAGCCACACCCCTGTTGCATGCCCAGTGAAGGGGATAACAGAACTCTCCCATTTCAAAACCAGGAGGGAGAAAGACCGAAAAGGAGCAGAAAAGCTCTTGTTTAAATGCCATCTTTAAAATGTTGACAAGCCTACATTGTTAATGCAATATTAAGCAGTACAGATATCTTCCACTCGAAGGATATAAGAATCTTAGAATGCTTTAGCTCTCATTATCCTATCTAATCACACATGTTACTGTTGTTTAGGATTTTCACTTATTCTTACTCTTTTAAGCAAATTCATTGTTGTTATTGTTATCATTATCATTTATGTACAGTCAAGGTTTATCTGTTGAGGTGTATTCATGTTTCCCAGTGGTTTCGTTTAGTTTTACCATTTGCATGTTATTGCACTTCAGAGGTTTTTCTTGTGTCCTTCTCCATCATTAGCCCTTCCCTCTTTCCTATATATAATTACTCTCCTATATTCCCATTTGAGAGGTTACTTTGGCCTGTTTCTCCCACCCTCTTGATGGATACTGTCATTGGCTACAGAATTTTAGATTGCCATTAATTTCTCTCCGTCTGTTGAAGAGATAGTAGGCATTGGAATTTGTACCTAATCTAGTATCCACTTTTCCATTTTCTCTTGCTGAGAGAATCCTAAAGCCAAGAGCCTGCAAAATATCTCTGTTTTTAGACTTCATTGCTGCTAGGAGTGGTCATTAATGTAATTCTTGCTGGTAAAATGAAAGCGAAACTCCACTGGTCATCGCTGGAAAAGATTTTACTTTCATGACAAAAGAAGACAGATACTGCTGGGAAACTCCTTCACTAATTCTTTCTACTGTGGAGGTTATGAGACTTCCGTGGTTATAGCAGTCACCTTGTGACTTTGAAATGACAAGCATGAGGAACCAATAGAATTTTAGAGATGAAACTCTGACATTATTGTGCCACTTAATGCCAGAAACCACTCATCTGATTTATTTTATTTTATTTATTATTATTATTTTTGAGACAGAGTCTCCCTCTGTTGCCTAGGTTGCAGTGGTGCAGTGGTATGATCTCGGCTCACTACAACCTCTGCCTCCTGGGTTCAAGTGATTCTCTTGCATCAACCTCACCAGTAGCTGGGACTACAGGTGTACACCACCACGCCTGGCTATTTTTGTACTTCTGGTAGAGATGTGGTTTCACCATATTGGTCAGGCTGGTCTCGAACTCCTGACCTCAGGTGATCCGCCCGCCTTGGCCTCCCAAAGTGCTGGGATTACAGGCATGAGCCGCTGCACCCAGCTGATTTTACATTTACAAATCTTATATTCTGCACAGTTTTATATAGGATGCACCATGTACATTTCTGTCTTTGCACCTTTGTGCTGGCTCTTGTCTCTCTGCTACTCCTTACCTCCCATTCTTCTTGTCTTTTACTCTTGAAGTCTCACATCACAATTTACTCCTTCTGTGAATATCTCCTTGACTCCCTTAGGCAAAACAATTGACCCATTCATCTGTGTTTTAGGAACAATTTGTTCGTGTTTGTATTGACACTGACCACATGTTATTGTAACGCATATTTTGAGTCTGTCACTCTCACGAGATTGTTCTTCAAAAACAGGTGTCATTCTTTCTATAGATTTTATCACAAAATTGGTGTTTAGTAAATATTTATTTAATGATTGAATCTATGGCTAATGGTTTGGCTGCCATGTCCAAATACAAAAACTATTAATTTTTTTCTTGCGGCTCTCTTTCTCTGTGTAAGATGCCTTTGACTAGTCACTCTTTCTGACAAATGAATGCAGAGCTCCTTTTGGGTACAAATAATTCCTCCAAAAACCTCCTCAGAAATCACATGTGGAGCTGTTTAGTATGTTCTTAATGAGCTTTCTGTTTCTAGAATAGTATGTAGAATGTTATTGTTAAGTAACATTTTAGTATTCTTTCTTTCCTTTCCCCAAAATGCTATTGTTTCCCCTAAAGTGTTGACAGTGGGAATATAAGCTTTGCTTCAACTGAAGAAATACTATTTTAACATCTGTTAGGCTAGAAGAATAATTTTCATTATTCATAGGAGACTTAAGGAATAAAACCAAGATAATGTTCAATAAGATTGTCTAGGAGCAAAGTAATTTTATCATTTCAAAATGATCTTACTGTTTTATTATTGTGGTTAACTAGACTGGAGAATATTTGTCTTCTCTTTTTTTATGGGTTTCAATGAGCTTTCTGACTAGGATTTACTTCAATGTTTGTGGTTACCTTCTCCTCTGGGACATTGTTTATGGCTTAAAAAACTCTTTGTATTTAAAAACAATTTAGCCAGATTCAGACGATCAGAGAACTTCCTGTAAAGCCAGAGGCATCTTACTATAACAGATTCATAACTGAAGGATGAAGGTAAGATGGATGAAGACACAATTTAGTCAAACTAAAATAATTTCAAACTTGGCAAACTAAAACTGTATTTAGAAAATGATACCTTGATACTACTAGACTAGAGTAAATTAAACCTATCATGACTTTAGATTGGACATGGATAAAATATTTTAGTCCTTGCAAGAGAAATGTTTCAGAGATTGTTAAATTCTCCTTGAGTTGTCATTCTGACATAGTATATATTCAAACTACAAATCTTTGAACTATGTATGATATGTTTAGTTTACTAGTTACTCATATTTATTACTTTTTATTTTCTACTACCAAAAGTATTTTCATTCCTCTGTATAAATATGGTCCTCAATATTGTATTTCTTTCTTGCTCTACTCTAATCCCTCTGTTTACTAGCTTTAATTAAAACAAACAAACAAACAAATGAAAAACTTCAACTCTTTATGTTGTTTCCATTTAGACAGATTCTGCTTGAGACAGTAAAGCTCTATTGGAGATGAGCAGAAAATACACATGAAGTCCTAGATCAAGCACAGACAACTGGGGAGTGGGTTTATGGGGACTTTTGGGTCCAGAGAACACATATCCTATCTAAAGTGGGTAGCTGCTACTCTTGCTCATTTTTAGTGGAATTTTTTTCTAAAAAGGTCACGCATCCAGATATTCCTGTTAAACCTTCATTTGAAAAACATGCTGCCACATCCAGACATTGAGCATCAATGATTGCTAACACAACAAAAAGTGGGATGATTAACGTATCACTGCCCACAAAGCGGCCTTGTAATAAAATCGGAATATGAACACAATGTAACTTCTGAATCCAACTCCCAATTTACAGCAATCCAGAGAACACAGGAACTCGTTAAACTACACCACAGGGATGCAATCAGCACAGACCAGACTGTAGCGGACAGCAGGACCAACAACAGCTTCTTCAACAAATAATTGAAAGGAAAGAAAAGAGAGGTAGAAGGGAAACTTATAGGTCAAAAGAGGTTTAAGAGATACATTAACCAACTGCAATTGCACAGATTTGCAACTGCGTAGTGATCAGGACCCCAATCCCCATATTGTTTAATGGTCCCCTATATATGCAACTAATTTTCAATTCTTGCTTCTCATTCTCATAAAAAATTAGAATATGTTAATTATACTTTAGCGAAATAAAGATATACAGGCCACAATTTTCACTCGGAGAGTAAGAGAAGTAGAAATCAAACCTTAAAGAACAAGGTGATGTCACCACCTTCTTGCTCAGTGTTTCAATATTTAAACTCTATAAACATATTTCTCATGGTTAGACTGTTTGAATATTTCCTCAGATTTTCAATCTTGCAGTACAATGTTTCTGAGTAACAACAGATTTAAATTAGTAAATGGCTAACGGGTCACTTCTGCTCCAAACCGTATTTCTGAGCAAACCATCCCCAGGGCCTGACAATCAAAGAGCATGATATATTCAGAGTACTTATTGCGATTATACAACACCTTACAAAAGGACGCCATTTGGAGACCAATAATTCCTTTATCCAGTGTCCCTGGGGACAACTTAGATCATTCACTGTTAGAATCACTGACTGCTAATTCCCTAAATCCTACTTGAGGGAATTAAAGATTTCAGAGATATCATTGCTAGAGACCTTCTTGAGCCCCACTGCATGAAAAGTGGCCAGTACGGCAACTACATTTACATAGTGCTCAGTACAGACTGACTCCCATCCCTCCACCCTGTCCATTACTCAACGAAGTCTGTCTAATGGATAAGCAAAATGATCTAACACAGTACCTCTCAGTCTGGTGATGGGGGATAAAGGATGGGAGTAGAGGATGCATATTAAGCTTGCCTAGGGGAATTGTTTTAGTGTCTACAACTTTTCCCTGTAGGTAAATCAGAATTTGAAAACTGAAACCTGAAAAACCTCCCCAGATAGTTCTAATATCATCTTTCCAGTGATACCCATACTCCTGCCCTTCACGCCAACAAAATCCCTGTTAGAAAACCACAGCTCTAACAAAATGAATCTCAGAATCTTAAATGAGAGAACTTGACATGTTGCTTCTGGTATAATCCATCATCTACCTTAGGAGATCTGTCATTCTGTCAATCACTTATGCATATCAAATTTAAAAGTAAATCTTAACATCACAACAATTCTATTCTAATGGTCTCTGTTAAACAAGACTTCCATTTTATGACACACATGTTAGAATGATCTTTATGTTTAACATTGCTATAATTATTAGAACAATAAAATAAAATACTTGCAGTCAGTTCAAAGAATACTTTCCTATGAAACAGCATAGCTACAGTTCAGGTGTAAAATAACTCACATAGAAATACAGGAGAAGGGAAGAAAAGACTGCTTATCCATTATTAACTAGAGAATTATTTGAATAAGGAACAAGAAAGCAGAAATTGGTATGGGCAAATAAATAGAGGCTTTATACGCAGATACAACAGCGCTAGTATTGTTTATATATGGAAATAGCTTAACAGTGGGGTGGTGTGGAAGTGAATGATCCCTAATGGATAACAAATCAAATCTACCAGGGTTAATTCTGCCACCTGTCGAATGCTTCCATGGTCTGTGGGTAGTGCCTTCCACTTATGGTGCTTCTACCTTTGGTATTTTTCTTTTGAAACATCTTGAGGAGGCTACGTAATCCACTCTGCATTTTCCCTATCAGACGGAGGATTTGTAAAGCAGAAAATACATTAACATCGATTTTTTGCTTTCCCTTTGGAGGCTGATAGTCAAGAAAAGAAAGGTTTGCTTCTTCTCAAACTTCGTGCAAAAACCTCTGCTGTTTCTATCCTCTTTTTCCTCATGCTCTCCTTTCTTTAGTCAGGCAGCTTCCAAAGCCACAGACTGACCTGGTTCCATCCCGGCTGTACAAGAGCGTCAGGAACTCTTCCAGGTCAGTCTGGGGACTCCGAATTTGGCAGCGCAAGGTGCCTGGGCTGTATAATCTTTTCGTGAGAGGTGTATATGTATCCACAATGGGTTGATTTCTTATTTTCACCAAAAATAAATTTTAAGGGTCCTAGCACAGTTTCTGTTTTTCATTTTTTTTTTTTTAAATGAGAGTATTAAGGTAAGGATATTACTTTGAAGACATTGGTGATCTGTTGTGTTCCTTATTAAAAGGAAAAGGGAACAACATCTACAAGCAAAAATTTACTTAAAGATCATAGATATACAAAGTACAGATCTCAGTTTAAACCTCAGATGTGAGAGAGCTAGCTCCAACTTATTTTTCTATAACACATCTCAATAACTAATACGCACTCCAATTGTTGTGTGAGGTGGCAATTTGGGGTTCCCACTCCCTTTCTCTAGAGTTGTGTCTAAAGTCTCAGACTTGTGTTGTCCAGGCCTGTGACACCGAGAGGACTGGATCCCAGTTAACCTTTGAACATGTTGGCATCACACCTGGGGTCCAGCTGTCAGCACACACAGGTTGTGGCTGTGTCATTTCTCATTCCTATCAGAAAGATCCTGTTGTCTTCTTCTCAGCAAGAGATTTATCTACCACTTCTGCACCATGCCGAGTGACATAATTGTCTGTGCAGTAGTTTTCAAGTGTCTCCTAACCCCTTATCATTCTCAAGGCAGGGGACAATTCTGCTGCTTACAAGCCAAGCCATGCTGGGCATGCGGACTTCTGTGACTCTGCCAAGGCCTTCTGAGTCAAAATACCCAATAGACTTTGCCTTGGGGATCTTGCCTCTATGGTGCTCTACCAAAGCAAAGCCCAGGATGCCAGAAAAATAGCTTCCCTCTACTGCGGCGCTTGGTCTGGCCTGGGCTGGCTCTCCTCTTACTTTTCTTCTGTTTCTCTTCCTTTGTTTTTTTTTCAGGCAGAATCTCACTCTGTTGCCCAGGCTGGTGTGCAGAGACACAATCTCGGCTCACTGCAACCTCCGCCTCCCAGGTTCCAGAGATTGTCCTGCCTCAGCCTCCCAAGTAGCCACCACACTGGCTAATTTTTTGTATTTTTAGTAGAGATGGGATTCCACCATGTTCCAAGCTGGTCTTGAACTCCTGACCTCAAGTGATCCACCGCCTTGGCCTCCCAAAGTGGTGGGATTACAGGCATGAGCCCCACATCCCAGCCTTCTTCTTCTCCTTTAAATCAACTTTATTGTGATAAAATTTGTGCACAATAAAATGCACCGTTCCAAGTATTCAATACGTTTTGTCCAATGTTCATACCCATATAGTCTTCACCACAATCAGGAGGCAATACCCATCGCTTTACCTCATGCCCTTTGCAATCAACTACATCTTTGATTCCAGAACCAGGCAACCACAGTTCTGCTTTTTGTTACTATAGATGAATTTAGCCTATCCTACAATTGTATATAAATGAAATCCTGTGATATGTACTCTTTCATTTTCGACTTCTTTCATTCTCATGATTTTCAAATTCCTACATGTTGTTTGTGGGAGCAGTATTAACTCCTTTGTATTGGTAATAGTATTCCATTGTATGAACATACTAAAATTTGTTTATCTGTTCACCTGATGGACATTTGTGTTGTTTCGTTGAATAAGAGCTCGATTAACATTATAGGGAAATGTCAAACTGTTTTTCAAGGTAGTTGTATCATTTTACATTTCCTTCAGCAATGTATTGTAAAGCCAGTTCCTCCACATCCTTGCCAGGCTTTTTCATTTTAGCCATTCTAATGGTTCTGTAATGATTTTTCATTTTAGCATTAATTTGCATTTCCCTGACAATAAATGATAGTAAACATCTCCCCGTATGCTTAGTAGCCATTTATATATTTTCCTTTGTGAAGTGTCTATGCAAATATTTTGCCGATTTTATCAATGTATTATTGTCTTGTAAAAGTTATCTATTTGTTATAGATACAAATTCTTTGTCAGATCTGTGTATTTTAAACATTTTATCCCCATCCATAGCTTGCATTTTCATTTTATTAATAGTATTGTCCAAAGAGAAAAAGGTTTTAATTTTAACGAGGTCAAATTTATTATTTTTCTTTACGATTTATGTCCTATCTAAGAAATGATTGCCTACCCCAAAGTTGGAAAGATCTTCTGTTTTATTCTAATATTTCTGCAATTTTAGTTTTTACAATATATCTTATTTTAAATTAATTTTGGGGTACAATGTGAATGTTAATGGCAAGGTTCATGTTTTTTCATATGGATATCTAATTACTTCAGAGTCACTTATTGGAAAGATTATTATATCCCCACTGAATTATCTTGAACCTTTCACTGTCTGGTTTTGAGGCAGGGTCTCACTCTGTCACCGCCCTGGAGTGCAGTGGCACAATCTTGGCTCACTGCAGCCTCAACCTCCCAGGCTCCAGCAATCCTCCCACCTCAGCCTCCCAAGTGCTAACACTACAGGTGCATGCCACCATGCCTGACTCATTTTTTTTTTTTTTTTTTTTTTTCTGTAGAGACGGGCCTTGCTATGTTGCTCAGGCTGTTTTCAAATACCTGGGCTCAAGTGATCCTCACCCCTTGGCTTCCAAACTAGTGGGATTGCAGACATGAGCCACCACGCCTAGCCTTGAATCTGTTTTGAAAATCAACTAATCATCTACGTGCGGATTATTTCTGGACTCTATTTTGTTGATTTATATTTTATTATGATTCAAATAGCACACCCTGTTAATTTTTAAAATATTTATATTAAGCCTTAAAACATTTTTTCTTTTTCCTAAGCATTTGCATTTTCAGGCAAGTTTTAGAATTTATTAAAATATTAAGTTCTACATTACTGCTTGCTGGGATTTTAACTGGGACTGCATTGAATCTCTTGATGTATCTGTGGAGAACTGAGATCCCAATAACGTTTAGTCTTCCAGTCCATGAAATTTGTATCTCTCCATTTATTTATCTTCTTTTATTTTTCTCAGCAATGTGTGACAGTTTTCTGGGTAAGGTCTTGCCCATACCTTGCTAAATTTATTTTCAAACATTTCGTGCTTTTAAATGTGACTGTAGATGGTATTATTTTTATTTTAAATTTATTTTTCAATTGTTTGTTGCTGGTATATAAAAATATAGTGAATTATATATCCTGAGTTTACATCCTGTGAATTTGCTAAATTCTATTACTTCTAGCAATTTTACTTTTGTAGTTTCATTAGGATTTCCTACACATTCATCTTGTCTGTGAATAGATGATAATCTATTTCCACTCTGTATGTCCTTTCTTTTCAATCTGTATGCCCTTTATTTCCTTTTTATGTATCATTGTACTGGCTAGGACCTCAAATACAAGGAGAACTAATAAGAGTTTCTGTAGCCTTAAAAGTAGTTTATGAAATAAATTTTGTTGTTTCAAGGATAAGGGAGATAGTTTTATATTACATGGCTTTTAGATTCTAAAATCAGACTAGACATAAATTATTGATTCAACTCCCCTGTTGATGTCTGCTAAATCACCTTTTAAACATAATATTATTAAAAATATGGTAATGTCTATATTTGTACCTTTTGTTTGTCCAGTGTATGAATGTTTAAAAATATATACCTTACAGACCTTCTTTAATTCTTGCAATAGTCTTGGTATTATTTTTGATAAAAGAAGAATCTAAATCTCAAATGTGATATAACTTACATACAACATTATATTTATATTTTTTCCTTTACAAAAATATTATGAAATATTTAGCATTTGGAGAGGAAAAAAAGTACTGGTGAGAAAACAGTGGAAACAACTGATAAAAATCAACTTCATTATAAACTAAAATATCTATAAAATCTATAAGAATGACATTTTGGGTTTTTTTCTAAGAAAACATAACGCATTGTCATGTCTGAGTTTATCATATTTGGGATTAGCTATCCAAATATTTTGATTATTATTTGCATAGTTCTCTATAAAATCTTTAATTTAAATACAGTATCTAAAGCTGCAGTATTAAAAATTTTCTCTATTTATAAAAATATTACAACTCAAATAACTTATAATAAACATTTTTCTGAGTGAAGATCTTATGCCTATTTGATGTTTATTGAATAATATTTTTTGCATGTTTATGAGCATTTTCATAGAGATGGTTCCTATAGACATGTTAATTCTGCTTTTATGGAGTAATCCTGTGGTTTCCAGTATAACCAGGAGCTGGTTAATAAAATTATTATATTCTTTGAACAAGTCAATTGCACTATATAACTTAAATTGTATCAGTAAGACAGTTATTACAAATCTGATTTGGAAACTAATTTATCTGAATTAACTGTTGGACGTGAACAACACAATTAAACAAAAAAACCATTAAATCTTATTCTTCACAGAGCTAGCTATACAGTCATTATTTGTTGACTCTAGATCCATGCTAAATGAATATTTTGGCAAAGAGTAAATTGGTACTCATTGAACAAGTAACGATGGACTTACCGGTGAAATTATTTTCAGTGCAGATTTTTGTTTAGAAGCACTTTAAAATTGATATATTTGTGATATTGATTTAGATGTCCTGCCAATATACTCTATAGTATATTCTGTAAAAGCAATAAAGAGTTCCTTGGAAATATACAAGCTGTTAACTATGTTACTACATCTTTCTTTGGGGGAGTCACGGTACACATTTGTGTATTAAATACTCTGATAAGCCTTATAAGAAAGATTTCTATTTAATTTTGTTTAACTAGGTTTTTCTCAAAAGAATTTGACTACAGAAACTTTTCGCTTAATACCTGTTAGCATCTTATTAAATTGAAGCTCTAAGGAACACATTGTTTGTAACCAGTGAAATGCCAAGATAATGGTTAGGTCTACCCTCGTCTGACTCCTTCAGTGGGTGGAAGGGTGTAATCATATGCAGTGTCTGAGCTTGAGGACACATCAGAACACTGGGTTCTCACAATCAGTAGGAGACAATGAAATGCCAGCAGCAGAACTTGTTCTGCTGGGGCTAATTATTGAAAGTTTATTTTGGTTTGGGATCTCATTTTTCTCTTCCACTCACTCCATCCTTGAGAGCTATGGGTTAATTACCTGTCAGAAAAAAATAAATTCTAATGATTTCCATAACTGGAACTGTTAATGTCTGATAATACAGAGTTAAGAAGAGTCTCCCAAGGGCATTAGAAACAACCTAAGTTCTTTTCTCCTGATCCTTTCATGTACACAGGAAATATAAACTAGAAATCTGCTTTGAAGCAAAGAAAGAGTAGATAGAAACGCTTATCTTGCCACAAGTGAAGTCTTAACATTGAGACATATATTAACTAAAATACTGTTTTTAAGGATGTGAAAAATATGCTCCAAGTGTAAGCATTTAAAAACCAAGGTGACAGTCAAAGATTTGAGTAGAAATCATTATGACTCCTGCTAATAAGAAGCTTCTTTGTGGTACGACAAGGCTATTTTTGGCAAAAAGATCAATATAGGGAGATAAACAGGTGAATTAGTTCATAGAAATGCTATATATTATTTTCAATAAGAGTTAACCAACTCCACTGGGGGAGCATCACTACCAGTGCAAGGAAGGCACACAGTACAAGGAGAGAGCATCAGCAGAGGGGCCTGGGTTCAGAAGAAGGAAGAGAGAAATTGAGGGGATATGAATGGCTAGTGTCAATACAGTAACAAACATTGTTCTATACACCCATTGTCTTATTTTGCACTCTAGAATATTATCATCACATATACTTTATAGTCAGTTCTTATACAGCCAGTAACTTCCATTTAGTTCCTTGTTCATGTGCTGCCACCTCCCAGGACTATATTCATTGCCTTCTCCACAGGTGGAAGAATTGGGTGTGAAGCGTAATGCATGTCCATCTGTTTGTTAGATATCCTGTCATCCTCGAGATGTTTCTGTATGGCTTTATCCATTTGGGAGTCCCCTTAAAGCCATGTACTCAATAGTGTTGAGAGGGATGGTAACTATCTCCAATTATAGAAATATTTCCCTATGGGGAGATCATATATAATTTCATTATTTAATTCAAACTTCATATAACCCAGAGAGAGAAGCATTATAATATCACTTTGGAAGGTTTAGAGAAATTATATTTTACCTAAGATCATACAGTTTGTTGGTGGTAGCATTGTTATTTGAATCCACCTCTGACTACAAATCCATGTTCTTTGTATTGTTTCCCTGTATTAAAATGATCTCTGTTTTATTTTGTTTGTTTTTTACTGGAAGAAAGGAACTCTTATGGAAAATGGAGGCTGGAACACACATATTCCTAATCTCATTTTCTTTCTCTTTCTGAGTTTAGCAACCAAAACAAGCACATTGATGGAGCCTTAAAGAAGCATCTGAGACTGTTTCTTCCAAAAAAGAATAAATGTTAGGGATTCTCTGATGAAAAGCAGAGATGAGTAGAGCAGAGCAGAAATGTAGCCTTTCTAAGGTCTTTGGCAAAGACCAGATCGCTAAGGGAATTAGCAGAGCTGTTCATATATATGTAAACTAAAATATTTAAAAGATATTTTAAGAGTGATTTTATCTTTAAAGAAAGTATGGCACAATTCACTTAAATTCAAGTTTCTTTGTATATAGCTTTGAGGACATATAAAAAGAGAAGCAAGTATTTCCAGGTTTTGCTAACATACATATTTTAAAAGGAAATATATCAATATATCTTTCAGTTTTGGAGAAACTTACTTGGTTCTGTAAGAAACAAAAGTAAAAAGTTTCATATAAAGTGCATAAAGACATCAGGTTGAGATGCCTCAAAACTATTCCCACAACAATTTCCCCATCATTCAGCTTCTGTGCAAAGTGTCTTCTGCAATTTTCATATTTTGAAAATTTCCTCATATTTCATATATACATTTGCAAACATCACTCTCAAGTTGAGGTTTTCAGAAAAATATATTTCAGAAAAATATATTTCAATTTTTCTGAAAATGCTTTCCTAGGAAGCATTCAAAGATGAAAACAAAAATGATTGTTTTGATGTTACAGCTGGGAGTCAGCAGTCTAGCAGTTTATGACTTTAGGCCATTCAAGAACCCCCTAAGTAGCACAGAGACAAACTGGTAGACACCATTATACCCACTGAGAGAGACTGTGTGTCCTGGGGTAAAATCAGCTCTGGAAACTAAGTTATAAGGGAACAATGAGTAGGCACATATATAATGTTGTCAGAAATACAGATGCATAGAAACATGAAGTCAGAAAGGCTCTTCAACATATTCCGAGAGGAAATCTGTTATATTTTTAGAAGTGGACATAGAAACTCAGAGATTAAGTTTATTTGCCCTTGAGCCACACAGTTAGTGGTCCCAGGTCACTTCACTCCTTTTCTATCCAGCATCTTAGAGAATCAAAGAGCAAGGGTAGTTTCCCGTCACTAGCTGAGAAACAGCAACATGTCATGGTAGAAGAATAATTTCCATCGTTGAATTAAATCATTTTCATATCCATATTTAAATTTTCTTTTAGACAAAAGTATGAACTAAGAAGGAAAGAAATGACTAATAACGTGTTTCAATGACTAATGCTACTATAAAATGACTGAAATTACATAGGAAAGTTTTATACATGAGCAAAACAAAAGTCATAGCTGTGTTTTCCATCATTGATTTAAATAGGATTTCAGTATTAGAAATAGAACATCTCAACTCTTCAGAGTTGGTCCTTTACAAATTATATTAAAAACGAAGTCAGTGAGTTATATAAAGAGCACTTTACATACATCATCTTCTACATCATCTTCTGGTAAAACAAGATTGAGGAAAAAGGCAGAGAAGAGAAAACAAAGATGGGTAGTACATAGGAGACATGTTTTCATTTTTACCCATTGTTGAAAATACCCATTTGGAACCCTTCTTTCTTTCAAAGTGTAGAGTTTCTGTTAGTTTTCTTTTCACTTATTTATTTATACAATTGGTGTTAATTTGTCAACAGCTTACTTTTTTTTTTTTTTTTTGAGACGGAGTCTCGCTCTGTCGCCTAGGCTGGAGTGCAGTGGCCGGATCTCAGCTCACTGCAAGCTCCACCTCCCAGGTTTACACCATTCTCCTGCCTCAGCCTCCAGAGTAGCTGGGACTACAGGCACCCACCACCTCGCCCGGCTAGTTTTTTGTATTTTTTAGTAGAGACGGGGTTTCACCACGTTAGCCAGGATGGTCTCGATCTCCTGACCTCGTGATCCGCCCGTCTCGGCCTCCCAAAGTGCTGGGATTACAGGCTTGAGCCACCGCACCCGGCCAACAGCTTACTTTTTCTTCCAAAGTTTATTTTAGGTTCAGGGACTACATGTACAGGGTTAGGTAGGTAAATTTGACTTCTCCAGCGTTTGGCATACAAATTATTTTGTTATCTGGGTAGTGATTATAGCACTCAGAGGTAGTTTTTCAATCCTCATCTTCCCTCATCCTCCACCCTCAAGTAGGCCCTGGGGTCTCTTGTTTCCCTCTTTGTATTCATGTATATTCAATGTTTAGCTTTCACTTATAAGTGAGAACATGGAGTATTTGGTTTTCTTTTCCTGGGTTAATTTGCTGAGGATAATGGCCTCCAGCTACATCCATGTTGCTGCAAAGGACATGATCTTGTTCCTTTTTATAGCTGTGTAGTATTCCACAGTGTATGTGTACATTTTCTTTATCCAGTCCACCGTTGAGCTCATGCTTTTGCTATTAATAGTGTTAAAATGAACATACACATACATGTGTCTTTATAGTAGAACAATTTATATTCCTCTGGGTACATACATAGTAACGGGATTGCTGGTTCAAACGGTAGCTCTAAGTTTCTTTGAGAAATCTCCAAGCTGCTTTCTACAGTTGGCTGAACTAATTTACAATCTCACCAATAGTGTAGAAGTGCTCCCTTTTCTCCCCAGATTCACCAGCATCTGTTTTTGTTTCTTGACTTCTAAACAGCTATTCTGACTGGTGTGAGATGGTATCTCATTATGGTTTTGATTTGCATTTCTCTAATGATTAGTGACTTTAAGCACTTTTTCATATGCTGTTGGCCATGTGTATGTCTTCTTTTGAGAAGTGTCTACTCAGGTCCTTTGCCCATTTTTCTAGGCGATTGTTTCTCGCTTAAGTTGCTTATGGATTTTAGATATTAGACCTTTGTCAGATGTGTAGTTTGCAAATACTGTCTCCCATTCTGTAGGGTGATTGTTTATTCTGTGGATAGTTTCTATGGCTGTGTAGATGCTCTTTAGTTTAAATAGGTCTCATGCTGTAACCCTGGGAGCTAGGACCAGGCCCACAGCTTTGTCCCCTGGCCCCTCAGGTTAAACAACTGCTGTGCTGGAGTGGCCCATGTGTTACTGGTCTACTGGCAAAAAACTCCTATGGGGGGTGCTGGCTAAAGTGCTTTGTTGGGGCAATGGCAGGGTGGTGGGGGCCATTGTGCAGATGTGCTGGCAAAGTGGTTGGGGGAGGCTTTTGGTAGGAGATTGCCAGCAAAATCGCGGGAAAAGCTGTGGGCAGGTGTGCACTGGTAGGGCCCTGTCTGCCAAAGCTCTCCGATGGTCAGGCAGGGTCCGCCAGTGAAAAAGCCATGGCAGTGGCTGCTCAGAAGTACCCTGATTGGGCATCTGAGGCTGCACTGAAAGTGTATGCTGCCAGGCAGGCACCGTGGGAGAGGCCAGCACTCAGACAGCACAGCACTCAGATTAGACTGGCCCTGTCTCACGGTCAAGACAGCCCTGTTCTGTCCAGGTCCACCAGTCATCAAAGGCCAAAGCCACCAAGAGAAGCATGGCAAGTCTTAGGGGATGGGTATCCCTGGCCATGAACCCCTGCAACCATTCCCATGCCAAAGCCTCCGGGCTCCACACAGGCTGGAGACCTGTTTCTGCCAACTCTCCAAGCAGCACTCCCTGCTAGCTCAGATGTCCATCGGAGTTATGGGTTTCCTGCAGGTAGGATTCCGGAGGTCCGTGATGAGAGTGAGACCCTCCATGCCTATTTAGTCACTCCTTTCCTCAGGGCCAGACAGGTGTCCTGGTGCTCAGCAACCCCTGCTGGGTTCCCAGCTTCCTTCCCCTTCAGCCAATGGTCTCCATCCTCCCTCTATCCACTCTCAATGCCTTCCTTCTGAAAATCTGCTCAGAGTGTGCCAGCCTTCTTGATGGTCTGGTCTCTCATTGGAGGAAGTTCTTCCTAGCTACATCTAGTCAGGCATTTTGGCTTTTTCCACTACAGAAGCCAGATTCCTAAACTTTTCCTGCTTCACACCTGTATAGAGATTCTTCTGGGAAGGATCCAGCAGAGCCCACCACTGCTGGTTAAAGTTCATAGCCACATCCTCAAATGCCACAGAATCCAGCTCCTAGGACTTCCTTAGCTATGGCTCTCCCAGTACCTACAGGTCATGGGTTAGCAGAGGCTGCAGCAGAACCACCTGGTGCCTCCTGGAGCAGAGGACCTGAAGAAGTGAAATAGGACCACAGTTCTCCCTTCTTTTACTAAAAAGAAAGTATAATTAAATCTAATTAAAAATCAATCCACTATTCTATGACTAATTATTCACAGATTATTAGATTGATTTTTACTTATTTTTTAAACCTTTACTTGAGACACAGCCTCACTCTGTCACCCAGGCTGGAATGCAGCGGCACTATTGTAGCTTCCTGTAACCTTGAACTCTTGGGATCAAGTGATCCTCCCACCTTAGCCTCTCTATTTGAGGACTACAGGTACCTGTCACCATGCCAAGCTATTTTTTTTTTCTGTTTGTTTTATTTTTTTGTAGAGATGGAAATTTTGCTATATTGCCCAGGCTGGTCTCCAGCAATTCTCCCATTTTGGCCTCTCAAAGTACTGGGATTATGGGTATGATCCACCATGTCTAGCCTAGTTTTAAGTTTTGACAGAGCCTCAATAGAAATTGCAAAAATAACTAGTATAAAGTTGAGACAACCATTGGTTTATCATCTATATTTGATTTTTAGGTATTAATTGTATTTGCTTATGTTAGGTACAAGCATTTGTTCATTTATCTACTTTATTGAGAACACAGAATATATTACATTTTTAGACATTGGAAATAGAAGATTAGTCATGGAACAACCTGTTCTAGTCTTAAAAGCAGAGCATTCACATGGAATTGGTAATAAAGCATGAATATTATATACTGTTTTAACCTATAACAGAAAGCACTGTGAGAATATGAAAGTACCATCGAAATAGGACTTGATTTCGAGAAGAGCTCCCTGAAAATTGACACTTGACCTTTAATGATTTTGAAGACGATGATTATTGACCCATATGAATCCAAGTATTATAATACCATGGTGTATGTGGGAAGTCCAAATTAGTCAGTTTCTCATTCATACACTAAGAACCCCTTTTCCTTGTCTTTTCCAACTTGTAGGCACTGTGCAGTGGATTTCAGAACTCAGATCTTTCCATATTGGTTTTTCTCGCAATTGACATTGTTTTTAGTTACATATGATATTTCTAGGATTTACACAATAGGAAATTGGTTAGCCATAAGAATTAAAATAGTCAAATTGGCCGGGCGCGGTGGCTCACACCTGTAATTCCAGCACTTTGGGAGGCCAAGGAGGGCAGATCACAAGATCAGGAGATTGAGACCATCCTGGCTAACACAGTGAAACCCTGTCTCTACTAAAATTATGAAAACAAAATTGGCTGGGCATGGTGGCGGGTGCCTGTAGTCTCAGCTAATCAGGAGGCTAAGGCAGGAGAATGACATGAACCCGCGAGGCAGAGCTTTCAATGAGCCAAGATGGTGTCATTACACTCCAGCCTGGACAAGAGAGAGAGACTCCTCTCAAAAAAAAAAAAAAAAAAAAAAAAAATTTGGCAAATTAACCTCACAGTGAAGAGAATTGGTGGTAATCATTTAAGGTATGCAGTGCAACAAGAATTAATGCTTTAACAGGGCATTACATACACCATAGCTCAGTCTAAAGTCCATCCAAACCAACACATTGCTATAGGCGTAAGGTATATTTACAATCTACAATTGTTTTGGTCCTATTTGCTTGCTGCCATTCTTTCCACAAATTCTCTTTTACTTACATACCAGCTTAGAAGTCCCATGCTATCTGAATTATTAATTTTCTACCCATTAACATTTATCTGATAACCTTTGCTCTCTAAAACATAGCATGCCATCATAATGTTATGTTTAGAAAAAGTATTTTCAGCTGCTAGATTTTTTAGCTCTAGCATTATTAACCTTCTATTATTTAGACACTTATTTTCTAGATACTCTTCTAGCACCTCAGGAGACTATTACAGTTCTAAGTAAAAGTGATGAAGACCAAATCCTTATCAGGAAAATAAAGAAATATTTATAATATACACATAAAAAAGCTGAAGTATCAAAATCATTAAAGGCTCAAAAACAAAATTATGTGAATATGTGGGAATGGAAACAGGCTTTTGAATCTTCAGCCTGCACATTTACAAACTATATTTCACGACAACGTTTTCTTACTATATAAGCAAATAAATTATAATCTACAATACAAAATGTAGAAAGGCAGTTGAACAAGCTTGAGACCAAATACACACAATTATTTTTCTTTTCTTCTAGATTCCTAACCATTAAAAATATGCTTCCCTTATTATCAATTGGAATTATTGTTTTCTATTTATTAGGCACAAATCTCATTGGACATATAGTAAGAACTCTACCATTGGTGCATATTTCCCCAAAAGAAAAACCTTTCAAGGGCAGCGAGCTCATATGAGGAGCCTCCGTTTGTGCTCCTAAAGGTACCTCATGAGACAACTTTGGAGAAAGCTAACAGAACAATGTAGAAAGTGAGTGGTTGGAGTTAGAGTTTTGTTAGGGCATTCTTAAACATTAGCCCACATCGGTACAACCTGTAAGGTTTTTGTAGCAGATTTTTGTGTAGATTGTTGAGCTTCACCCCAGAGTTTCTGATTCACTGCATCTGGGATAGGACCCAAGACTGTATAGGTCTTCAATGGTGCAGTGGTTTAGTGACTGCACTGTGAAAATCATGGCACTGCAGGATGGGAAGTTCTCAAGCTTCCACATTCTTCTGATAAATTTTACCCCATCCTCATAATTGTCCTCATCTCCAACCAGGCCACTAGGTACCTATCTTACTCCTGTGTGATCCATCTTTCAGGACAAGAACATACCTTTCTTCGGGACCTTGTAGCCTTTGCAACAGAAGAGAACTTGCCACTGGATTTGCAAAGTTGTATAATGTACGTTACTTATGCACTTTCTTTTCCTAAGGAGAAAAATGATGTTCTGAAAAAGATGGACTTTATTGCTTAATAATAAGTGAGCTGGTTAAAACTAAAGTAACTACTTTCTAGAATGTGAAATTAAAAGACAAAGTAGCACTTGAGCCTGAAACAGCTGCACAGGCAGTTGCAGAAGTCAGCACTCAATCAATGGAAAGTCAAAGCAGCTGACACAGCTTTTTTCTAACATTTAGGTGCTTTCTTCTTTCGTGTAACTCATATTCACTCAACTGCATTATGATCCTCTCAAAAATGCCAACATTGTCATTTCCGTATCCCTCTGTAAACTAGTTCTTCTGAAGAGACAAAATTAAATTTTCAAACACTAATGGCATAAACCAGCACCACCTGATATCTTGCTGTATAGAAACACACTCTCGTTCTCTTCTTCCCGACCTGAGGGGCATGGAGACAGATTCTAAAGAGGACGGAGAGGTTGCCTGTATTAATCTGTTTTCCCACTGCTATAAAGAACTGCCCAAGACTGGGTAACTTATATAGGAAAGAGGTTTAATTGACTCACAGTTCCAAATGGCTGGGGAGCCCTCAGGAAACTTACTACTGTGGCAGAAGGTGAAGAGGAACCAACACACCTCCCGCATAGGGAGGCAGGAAGGAGAATGAACGCAGGAAGAACTACCACACACTTATAAAACCATTAGATCTCGTGAGAACTCATTATCACGAGAACAGCATGGTGGCCCCATGATTCAATTACCTCCACCTGGTCCCTCCCTTGACAGGTGGGGATTATGGAGATTATGGGGATTACAATTCAAGATGAGATTCTGGGTGGGGACACAGCCAAACCATATCATCACCTATCTCTACTCTTCCCACTCACTCTGACTCTTGAAGTGGGTTTATGATGTATGCTCTTACTGTGCAGGTTCTGGGTTTATGGGCCCTGACACAGCTTGCTGACTCAGGTGTTTATATAATTAATGTCTCTATTAATTTCTGCTGCTGACATAACAAATTAACACCCATTTAGTGGCTGAAACAAATTTATTACCTTAAAGTTGTGTAGGAGTACCAAATACAGTACAAATCTCCTTCGGCTAAAATAAACAGATTGTTAGGGTGAGTTCCTACTTGGAGGCTTTGTTAGTGCATTCTTGCATTGCTATAAAGAAATATCTGAGGCTGGGTAAGTTATGAAGAAAAGAGATTTATTTGGCATATGGTTCTGCAGACTGTACAGGAAGTGTATTGCTAGCATCTGTTTGTTGTGAAGACCTCAGGAAGTTTGCAGTCATCATGGAAGGCAACGGAGATCTAACATGTCACACAGTGAGAGAGGAAGCAAGAGAGAGAGAAGGGGGAGATTCCCATATTCTCTTAAACAACCAGCTCTCACGTGAACTAACTGAGCAAGAAGTCACCTATCACCAAGGAGATGGCACTAAGCCATTCATGAGGGATCCACCCCCATGACCAATCACCTTCAACTTCCAACATTGGTGTGATGGTGAATATTGAGGGTCAACTAGATTAGAGGATACTAAGTATTGTTCCTGGGTGTGTCTGTGAGGGTGTTGCCAAGGGAGATTAACATTTGAATTACTGGACTGGGAAAGGCAGACCCACCCTCAATCTGGATGGGCACCACCTAATCAGCTGCCAGTGTGGCTAGAACAAAAGCAGACAGAAGAAAGTGGAAAGAATAGACTGGCTGAGTCTTCTGTCCTCCATCTTTCTCCCATACTGGATGCTTCCTGCCCTGGAACATTGGACTCTAAGTTCTTCAGCTTTGGGACCCTTGGACTTTTGACCACAGACTGGAAGGCTGCACTGTCAGCTACTCTACTTTTGAGATTTTGGGACTTAGATTGGCTTCCTTGTTCTTCAGCTTGTGGATGACCTACTGTGAGACCTTACCTTGTGATCATGTGAATCAATACTCCTTAATAAATTCCCCTTTATAGATACATCTATTCTATCAGTTCTGTCCCTCTAGAGAACCCTGACTAATACAATTGGGAATCACATTTCAACAGGATATTTGGCAGGGGCCAACATCCAACCCATATCGGAGGCTGTGAGGGAAGATCCATGTTCTTCATTTGAGTCATTGGCAGACTTCAGTTCCATGAGGCTGTAAGACTGAGGGCCCCATTTTCTTGTTGATTAGAGGACTGTTCCCAGCCTCTTGGGGCCACCCACATTCTATGACTTTTGTTCTTGCTCTCCATCTTCAGGGCTGGCTATGATAGGTCGAATCCCTGTCATGTATGAAATCTTTCCTCCTTCCCTTTCTGCACCATCTTTCTAACCTACCCAGGAAAGAGTCTCTGGTTTTAAGAACTCATGTGACTAGATTGGGTCTACCCAGTTAATCCAGGAAAATTTCACATGCCGAGGTCCTTACTCTTAATCACATCTGTAAAGTCCTTTTGCCAGGTACAGTAATATATTCACAGGTTCCGGGCATTAGAGCACAGGCATCCTTGGGGGACTTTGCTTATCACAATCTGCAAGCAAGATCACTTTTGAGAAAAGGAAGCACCACTAATAAGCATGTCATGACAACAGAAATGAACCAGAACACACAGTCACCTGATTATGACACCAAGAGTGTCATAATTCTTAGTGACACTCTTTTTTTTTTGTCATAAACAGTTCCACATGGACTCATAATTCCACATGGCTGGGGAGCCCTCAGGAAACTGACAACTGTGGGAGAAAATGAGGAGGAGAAACATCTAACATAAAGGCTGTGAGGAGGTATAGGAGGAAGGGATTGTACGCTGAAATAAATGAGTTGTGCTATGTTACTAGGGTTTTATCTAATAAGTGCTGTTAAATAGTTTAATAGTAATTCAATGCGTCAGGCAGTGGGGAATGAGGTGCTAAAGAGATGAGTAAGAACACAAATGTGCCTTCAAGAAGCTTCTAGCTAATTCTCAACAATGTGTTAATGAATGTCCACCTTGACTTCTAAATGTGCTCAGCTTTCATATGAGGCAATGGAGATAGATAAGTGTTTGATTTTAGGGGATGGGCATTGATTGCAGAGGAAGAAGAGATTTTCCTTGACCGTGAAGTCACATGGAGTCCAGGATGACGAGAATCTCTTATCTAACCATTAGGCTGGCAAGCCAGGACCACTGGGCATTACTGAAAACAAGATAAAATGAGCATCCTATTTAGAACATTCCCTTAATTAAAAAGAAGTCTACTGGGGACTCTTTAATTAACCACAGAGTACCACATTAACCTTTTCCTGTGTTATAAAGTTGACGCTCTATTCCCGCAGGTGAAATTTCTTCAAATGCATTCTGCTATCCTTAGGCACATACAGATTTAAAAAGAAATAAGATATGGAGATGTTATAGTTACTATTCCCAATAAAAGCAAATAATAAGTCTCGAATTATGTATGTATTCATACATGATTGTATAATGATTTAAAATGAAGCAATTACTTTGAGACGTTCATTGGTCCTAGTTAGAAATGCTTGCATATTTTATAAGAGTTAATGTTTTATGTTTATTTATATTTGAATCATTATACTGTAAGATGAGACTTTTTGGCTTGGTAAGCTTAATGTTACTAATTTATCGTAGTCTAATTTATACAAGAATTGCTGTGATTCTGAGTTACATATTGCTACTTAATATTCTTGTCATCATATGGTATTTTATACATAATTTGAAATAATATTTTTATAAGCTCTTACAATATTTATACTAAATTTTGATGTTTCTAGCTAAATGTATTTAGAAATTTTCATTGTTGTGGTATATGTAAAATAGTTGAATAAGTGTAATGTACTTTCATACTCATCATTGAGCAGAAAACTGAACATTATATAAAGTGCTTTAAGTGTAAGATATTTATAATTTAATAAATTAAAACAATGCTGACTTCATTTTGGATAACTATTTTAAATACCACATTATTTCTGTTAGAGATTTAGATTTTCATTTCCTTAATTGTGACTGATATGATTTACATGAAAGTGAATAATATTAAACTTCAAACAGAAGTATGAAATAAACCAATTTTATTAGAAGAAAAATATAGTGGATAACAAAGAAAAGTTGTTCCTTTAAGAATGTAAAAATAAAGGTATTAAATATAACTGTATAGATCAACACTGAAAATGGTGTGATCGACATCCAGGAATAATATGTTTTAAGAATAATTAGGTCTATAATCAAAAGAGGAACACTATGTCAAAACAAGTTTTACTTGACAGGGGTTAGAAAATAAGTGTTGAGTTATGTTACCATTTTCTGTTGTGCGCACAAATCAATATTCACGTGTTTTTTTTTTAGGTTTTAAAAGTTTCAGGCCGGGCGCGGTGGCTCAAGCCTGTAATCCCAGCACTTTGGGAGGCCGAGACGGGCGGATCACAAGGTCAGGAGATCGAGAC
>NW_012103454.1:1942578-1944930 GCF_000951045.1 Mandrillus leucophaeus
AAATTTTGATGTTTCTAGCTAAATGTATTTAGAAATTTTCATTGTTGTGGTATATGTAAAATAGTTGAATAAGTGTAATGTACTTTCATACTCATCATTGAGCAGAAAACTGAACATTATATAAAGTGCTTTAAGTGTAAGATATTTATAATTTAATAAATTAAAACAATGCTGACTTCATTTTGGATAACTATTTTAAATACCACATTATTTCTGTTAGAGATTTAGATTTTCATTTCCTTAATTGTGACTGATATGATTTACATGAAAGTGAATAATATTAAACTTCAAACAGAAGTATGAAATAAACCAATTTTATTAGAAGAAAAATATAGTGGATAACAAAGAAAAATTGTTCCTTTAAGAATGTAAAAATAAAGGTATTAAATATAACTGTATAGATCAACACTGAAAATGGTGTGATCGACATCCAGGAATAATATGTTTTAAGAATAAATAGGTCTATAATGAAAAGAGGAACACTATGTCAAAACAAGTTTTACTTTACAGGGGTTAGAAAATAAGTGTTGAGTTATGTTACCTTTTTCTGTTATGCGCACAAATCAATATTCACGTGTTTTTTTTTTTAGGTTTTAAAAGTTTCAATAAACACATTTTTTTTTTCTTTTTTTTTCTTTTTTTGAGATGGAGTCTCCCTCTGTCGCCCAGACTGGAGAGCAGTGGCGCGATCTCGGCTCACTGCAAGCTCCTCCTCCCGGGTTCATGCCATTCTCCTGCCTCAGCCTCCCGAGTAGCTGGGACTACAGGCGCCCGCCACCGCGCCCGACTAATGTTTTATAATTTTAGTAGAGACGGGGTTTCACTGTGTTAGCCAAGATGGTCTCGATCTCCTGACCTCGTGATCCGCCCTCCTCGGCCTCCCATGGTGCTGGGATTACAGGCGTGGACCACTGCGCCCGGCCTCTATTGGGTTATTTTGATGTAACGGAGGTAATGAGATGGGTCAGATACTCCACGACTCTTTTGCTTTTAAGCATACATTTCCCCTGGTCCTTGCCAGCACTAGTAGAAATGGTTTAAAAGAGACATTCATAAAAGCCAGCGTGTCAATGCTCTACTGTTTATTTTTACCTACGTTACATTATTTACATTATTTACAAGCAAACACTATGCTGTTATATTTATTAAACACCCTCTTTTATTTTCCTGTTTTATTTATACCTGAGGCATCCACATTCATCCTAAGTTTGTTTCCTTGCAACACTGTCACCTAAAAACACTATCTTTCAAAAAGTGAAAATTTTATGCAGCAATATTTTTTACTAACCTTTTAATTGTACCTTATTGTTCTCTTTTTTCTAATACTATCTCCAAATATTTCTTTTTGCCCTCGATATTGCTTTTTTAAAAAGCCTTAGATTTCTATAATTTTAGTAGGTAATTTACGTTTATTTTATAAGCACAAAGAGAATAGTAATAAAAAGAGAACAAAAGGCAAGCATGCTATCAAACACTCTGCCAGCATCATCTTTAACAGAGTTGGTAAAGAGTTTCCAACCATTTGCAGAGCTCTCTATAAGCAGACCTGGAAAAATTAACAGATCCGATCAATATTTACTCACTGAAAAATGGCAGAGTTGTATGGAGAAGACATGGCGAGACCGTATGTTTACCTTGAGGTTCTGTCCTGAAGATTTGTCAAAGACCATCTTTGGAGAAGTTGGGGAAACATTTGACTCTCTTGCCAATATGCAAGAAAAGATTTAATAATGGTGTCTCTATGACTTCCTTTTGGTCTCTTAACACTAAGAGTAATCAAAGCCTAAATACAGGAATAAAGATAAAAGCAACTTAGAATATTTAGCATACAAACCCAAGCAGACGGCCAAAGTTTTGGAAGAAAGTGGGTAGTAATGGTGATGGGAAGGAATGAGAATGTGACCTGTGTATAAATTTCTGTCAATCTGAAGTCTGGATTTCTGAGTATTCCTGATCAGGTTGTCTGGAGAAGACTCAAGGAGGAAGAGTTTATAGAGCTGGGAGAATAAGATACTGGTGATAAAATGTAGAGTCACATGTTATATTCCCTGAGAAACAGACTATAAGGGATTATGTGTGGAAATTGTCTTAGGAGCTGCCCTTGGAAGGGAAAGAAGCACGATTGGATAGAGGGAATAGTTGGGCTGTGATGCTGTTTTGATTTTCATTGTTATGCTTTCTTTCTAATTTGATCTTGACGTCTTTCTCTTGAGACTATCCATAAGCTTTCCCCTTGCCTGACTGGAAATTCAAGGAATTTGGCCATGAATGTTTACAATGTGCATTCACAGAATGTTTCTTTATCCTAGCAGATAGCCTGATGCCTAAATGTTGACCCGTGACCTTGTGTTC
>NW_012103454.1:1949720-1953766 GCF_000951045.1 Mandrillus leucophaeus
CTCTACCCACCATTCTCAATTCCCTTCACCCTTGCCCACCATCTCTCCGTATTTCAGTGGCTTACCTGGTAGCATGATCTATGTCCTCATCCCTGAGAAGTCTGAGCCCCTGGTACTAAGCCCTTCTTAGGCAATAGTTTCTGCACTTGTCCATTTTTTGTTAAAACCATGCAAGAGCATATGAATAGGCAGCCAAGGGAAACATCTGGATGTGAAATATGTTCCTCCCCATCCCTATTTCTAACAGCATCTGATATGGTTTGCTTGTGTTCCCACTCAAGTTTCATTTTGAATTGCAGTTCCCATAATCCCCTTGTGTCATGGGAGGGACCCAGTGCAAGGTAATTGAATCATGGGTGTGGTTACCCTTACGCTGTTCTCATGGTAATGAGTAAGTTCTCACAAGATCTGTTAGTTTTATAAGGGGCTTCCCCAACTTTGCTTGGCACTTCTCCTTGCTGCCACCATGTGGAGAAGGGCATGTTTGCTTCCCCTTTTGTCATGATTGTAAGTTTTCTGAGGCCTCCCCAGCCATGCTGAATTGTCAATTAAATCTCCTTCCTTTATAAATTACACAGTCTTGGGTATGTCTTTGTTAGCAGCATGTGAACGGACTGATACAGCATCCCTAAGCCTTTCGATGATCTGTTTAAATAGTCCTACCAGAATGGTGACTCCTTGTCTTGCCAGCTAGTCTCCTGGAATGAGAAGGCTGAAGTGGTGACTCATGCCTGTAATCCAAACACTTTGGGAGGCCAAGGTGGGAGGATCACTTGAGGCCAGGCATTTAAGACCAGCTTAGGCAACATAGAAAGACCCTGTCTCTACACAAAATTAAAAAAATAAAATAAAATAATTAGCCAGACATGATGGCATGTGGCATGACTGCAGGTACTTCTAAGTACTTAGGTGGCTGAGTCCGGAGAATCACTTGAGCCTAGGAGTTCGAGGCTGCAGTGAGCTATGATCACACCACTGTACTCCAGCCTGGGGGACTGAGTAAGATACTGTCTCAAGCAATAATAATAATAATAATAATTAATAACAATAATAATAATAAGGTGTCATGAACTATAAGCAATCACAGCTTATTGTTCATTGGGTCCCTTGCTGTGTCTCCTGTGGACATATTCTTCCTTTGGGAATAAGAGCCCTAATACTACAAATTCAGATTTGTGGGGAGGAGAAGCACAGATTTCTCAAGTGCACTGCCAAGAGTGATAGTAAGCAAAGCCAACCTGCTTCCTCCTCTTGGTTCATGGACCCATGTAGTCTACCTAATGAGGACAGCACCATCTAAGGCTGTTGATTTAAAGCATATATTGCATTCTAGCAAACGGTGGTAATCAATGGTTGCTGCAAAGAAAGAAAACTGAGTACAAAAAAAGTTTAGAATAAAGACATGAGAATGGACCTATGGAGGTGCAAAATCTTCATATCTCATGTTGACATCCACCTCAAAGCATTCATTATGGAAGAGTCACTAAACAACAACTAGGCAAGTAGACAAAATTCCTTGACCAGTTCGCAGCAGTCACCCTATTTCACTGTACTTACAGTTACTATATTCCTCATTATCTCAAATGCTTGATACATCTTGTCTGCGAGTGCATTTTCTTCCACTGGAATTCAATCCCAGCTCATTCCCTGTGACAGGTTTGATAATTACACTGTACTCATGGCAAGGGATATCTCTGTTCCATCTAACATCAGTGAGGGGGTTTAGTCTGGCAATGCCATCTGGGTGGGCTGATCCAGGTCTCAAATTCTATCTACTGTCTTCTTCTTCAGACCAATGCTGATACCAGCTCTCACAGGTTGGGGTGACTGGAAAGCAAATTATGACTTGAAAATTAGGTTTCCTGATGTTTACTAGGGATTCCTCCCCTCTGTCCACACTCATGGAAGGGAAGGAGAGGAAGTCATATTAGGAAGTTGGTTTCAATGCAGAATACCCCGTGTGAAGCTCTGAAACTGGGGTGAACTCTGCATCAACTGGTTATGAATTGGAGGCTGCCCCAAGAAGGGTGGTACCATGTGGCTGAAGGTTGTCTGTTGGTAACACTCTGAGTACCCAGGAAGTAAGCCTTTTATTTCTGAAAGGGATTTGGGAATCACATGACAGCATCCATTATAGGCAGTTACTAACTCCTTCAAATTGCTCACATTTACATTTTCTACTAGTGTCTACATAATCCAAATAATGGAATACTAATCTGTCTAGAGTTCTCTTCCTAGACTTCAAATACCAGTTCTCTCCAAGCAGCATCTATGTTCATTGCCCTCTTTTACACCCCTTATCACAATATGCTACACTTGCTGAATTTTGTACCTGACTCCTTTCCAGACTGCAAATCTCCTAAGACAAAAACGAGTTTTAGTTTGGTATTTGCTTTCTTTAAATAAAATCTTTATATAAAAAAAGATTATAGCATTGTGTTTTGGCATAGAAACGTGCTCAGTAAAGTATTTCTGATTAATTTAATATACTGCAGGGTTATGTATACATGCATACATAATATTTCAGCTCTTCCAAAGTCAGACAAAGCTCAAACTAACTGTAGTTTAACAAATAAGAAAGTTAACGGAAAAAGTCATTCAAACACTGCTCAGGCACATTTAGTCAAACCTAAGAGTTATATAACTTGAGACATGAGAAGAATCATCCAGACGCAGTTCCTGTTAGTTCCGCATGAGATTTTATCATTAGTGATTCATTTCTGTAGATTTCAATTTGCTTTTCCCAAGAGAAATCTGTTAAATGCAAACGCCACTGGAAAACTAAGGTATTATTGGCCAATAATATTTTTGGTAAGACGATTTTATCAGATTGCTTTCTAAATGGCAGCTAGCTAAGAAGTAGGGGTATATACCGCAGAGAAGTTAAGATGTGAGTAAAAGGGAGTATCTGAGAATAGGGTACTTCAGAGGTGTGTGCGGATTAGATGTGACTCAGCTACAGAAGAAAAGTATGACATAATCAAACCTGGGGCAGGAAAAAGAAAAAAGTATGAAAAGTGGGCTAAAAAGAGAAGGGGGTGGATTCTAAAACTGAACTCCAGCTACATTAGAATTTTGCCCTGGGCCCTTATCATTATTTCTGCATTTTCAATCCTCATCCAATATATTCATAAAATACCCTGTTTTCCCCATAGAAGGCTATGATGTAGCCTATCAATGCTGGTCAGGAATGAAATGTCATTGCAAGCAAACTGGCATAAAATCAAAGAACCCAAGATGGTAAAGGTAGTGTTAATAATTCCTTTTCAATCGCCTCTGAAAAACACACTTCAGAATACCATCCAATACCTTGGACTCGAGTTCATGGCAACTTAGCTGGTGGCAGCCTCAGAAATAAACAAACAAAGCAAATCCAAGTTCCCACAGTTCACAGCAAGTTATTCATGTTCTTATTTCTTCAAGACATCTTCCAAAATGATTGATATTTTTTCCACCATAGAACATATTTTATTGTCCACATGCTCTATGAGTAAAAGAGCATGAGCACACAGTCAAAAATCCTGCAATTGCATTAAAAAACTTAATATAATAATAGGTATGCATTGCTTGCTACTAATTTCCAGGGCTAGTAAATACCTGGAAATAGTAGATCTATGTTGTGATACTATTAACAAGTAACATCCTTTTTTACTCCAACATTATTCTGCTAGGCCAGCCATTTAAAAATAAAAAGATTTTGGTCGTGCTCCCCCCAAATTATATTTATTTCTTCAATAAGAGCTAACACTTTCTTTTGGCTTTTTTCCCCTATAAATCACTAGTAAAATCAGTAATAATATATTGAAATTTGGATGCAAAATATATAGACAATGTAAAATGCGAAATGTAAATTGGGACATGAAAAATGATTGAGTGGTCTCATTTTTAAATGTTAAGAAAACTGAAATTCTTTTTTTATAACATGATAGGTCACAGATACTTCTTTCTCCAAAAACTGAAAGTAGAGAGAGCTTTTGAAAAGCAAGGGTGATTCACCAGCATAAATTTAGCAGAAAAAAAATTTATTTTATTCTGCCAGCCTTCCC
>NW_012103454.1:1955581-1958066 GCF_000951045.1 Mandrillus leucophaeus
AGGGAGGGAGAGAGGGAGGGGGACAGAGAGAGAGAGAGAACAAGCCTGTGAGACTATGCCTTTATTAAGGTTCATGAACATTGTTCCTTAGGGTTTTCCTGAAGGTTGCGCATTGGTTAGTGTCAAGAAGACTCACGCAGGGAGCGAGAACTCATTTACATGGCTCTGACTTGACCATTAGATTTTGCTGTGGTCAGGAGCTGTGCAGTGTGTTGGGCTGTGGATCAATAACATGAGGAACAAGCATCATATAATGCAAACAACCACACAAGGAGGAAAAGCTTTAACTAGGCCAAAGGTGATGGGATACAACTGGGTTTTAAACAACCTACATGATGCCTAAAAGTGGACAATGGGGAAGCAACTTCATTAATAAATGACAAAAAATGCAGTTTCAGTACAGGTTTCAGCCAAACCCATGGGGAGCTCTAAAGTTGGGTGGCCCCTACATCAACAAGTTATTTAATATAGACTTCCCAGGAAGGGGTGTGACTGTCTTTAGCTGAGACATTTACTGAAGGGGATGGTAGGTCAGGCCTTCTACCAACAATATTGTCAGTGACTGAGGGAATAAGTCCTTCAGTCATGAAGTGGAATCTGTGTTACATCAGTGTCTACCGGAGTCTGCTGCTGCTTTTATCACTCAGATCCACTTCTTCATATAAGTTCTCAGAGCAGCTCCTCTAAGAATTTGGAGATCCTCTTCTCGTGAGAAACTTAGAAGAGAAGGCTAGTAGGACAAAATACTGCTACGATGCTTCAGATGGTCTTAGAGAAGCAGCTGATACCATCACATTCTCTACCCACCATTCTCAATTCCCTTCACCCTTGCCCACCATCTCTCCGTATTTCAGTGGCTTACCTGGTAGCATGATCTATGTCCTCATCCCTGAGAAGTCTGAGCCCCTGGTACTAAGCCCTTCTTAGGCAATAGTTTCTGCACTTGTCCATTTTTTGTTAAAACCATGCAAGAGCATATGAATAGGCAGCCAAGGGAAACATCTGGATGTGAAATATGTTCCTCCCCATCCCTATTTCTAACAGCATCTGATATGGTTTGCTTGTGTTCCCACTCAAGTTTCATTTTGAATTGCAGTTCCCATAATCCCCTTGTGTCATGGGAGGGACCCAGTGCAAGGTAATTGAATCATGGGTGTGGTTACCCTTACGCTGTTCTCATGGTAATGAGTAAGTTCTCACAAGATCTGTTAGTTTTATAAGGGGCTTCCCCAACTTTGCTTGGCACTTCTCCTTGCTGCCACCATGTGGAGAAGGGCATGTTTGCTTCCCCTTTTGTCATGATTGTAAGTTTTCTGAGGCCTCCCCAGCCATGCTGAATTGTCAATTAAATCTCCTTCCTTTATAAATTACACAGTCTTGGGTATGTCTTTGTTAGCAGCATGTGAACGGACTGATACAGCATCCCTAAGCCTTTCGATGATCTGTTTAAATAGTCCTACCAGAATGGTGACTCCTTGTCTTGCCAGCTAGTCTCCTGGAATGAGAAGGCTGAAGTGGTGACTCATGCCTGTAATCCAAACACTTTGGGAGGCCAAGGTGGGAGGATCACTTGAGGCCAGGCATTTAAGACCAGCTTAGGCAACATAGAAAGACCCTGTCTCTACACAAAATTAAAAAAATAAAATAAAATAATTAGCCAGACATGATGGCATGTGGCATGACTGCAGGTACTTCTAAGTACTTAGGTGGCTGAGTCCGGAGAATCACTTGAGCCTAGGAGTTCGAGGCTGCAGTGAGCTATGATCACACCACTGTACTCCAGCCTGGGGGACTGAGTAAGATACTGTCTCAAGCAATAATAATAATAATAATAATTAATAACAATAATAATAATAAGGTGTCATGAACTATAAGCAATCACAGCTTATTGTTCATTGGGTCCCTTGCTGTGTCTCCTGTGGACATATTCTTCCTTTGGGAATAAGAGCCCTAATACTACAAATTCAGATTTGTGGGGAGGAGAAGCACAGATTTCTCAAGTGCACTGCCAAGAGTGATAGTAAGCAAAGCCAACCTGCTTCCTCCTCTTGGTTCATGGACCCATGTAGTCTACCTAATGAGGACAGCACCATCTAAGGCTGTTGATTTAAAGCATATATTGCATTCTAGCAAACGGTGGTAATCAATGGTTGCTGCAAAGAAAGAAAACTGAGTACAAAAAAAGTTTAGAATAAAGACATGAGAATGGACCTATGGAGGTGCAAAATCTTCATATCTCATGTTGACATCCACCTCAAAGCATTCATTATGGAAGAGTCACTAAACAACAACTAGGCAAGTAGACAAAATTCCTTGACCAGTTCGCAGCAGTCACCCTATTTCACTGTACTTACAGTTACTATATTCCTCATTATCTCAAATGCTTGATACATCTTGTCTGCGAGTGCATTTTCTTCCACTGGAATTCAATCCCAGCTCATTCCCTGTGACAGGTTTGATAATTACACTGTACTCATGGCAAGGG
>NW_012103454.1:1959046-1974973 GCF_000951045.1 Mandrillus leucophaeus
ACAGATACTTCTTTCTCCAAAAACTGAAAGTAGAGAGAGCTTTTGAAAAGCAAGGGTGATTCACCAGCATAAATTTAGCAGAAAAAAAATTTATTTTATTCTGCCAGCCTTCCCTAGAGAAAGTAATAAAAAGTACAAGTAAGGAACAAGCCTAAGGCACCTTTAAATCCATTTCTTTTCCTTTGTCACAAAATCACACTGTAGCCTGAATGACCTAGGAGCCAACACTTCCAGGTTAAAAAAAAAATTGCCAAGATGAGTTCAAGTAAATAACATGTAAAATTAATATTCTCATTACAATCTTTGTATTTTATATAAGTACAAGAAGACTTGAAATATTCTCAACCTGATGATAATTATTACTTATATCCATAACATCTTTTTTGAGGACATGGCTGGAGAATTTAGAGTGAGAGAATGAACATAATCTTATGATACATAAAGCAAACTTTCCCACAATTGGGAATGTAAAAAAATTCTCATTTGTTTAAATAGCAAGAATATTAAATGAATCAGATAATCATAGGATTTTGAGGAGGGAGAAGATTTAGAAGTATTTAAATGCAATCATTCAATTTGCTTCAGCTAAATGACTGTACATATGTTTTAAATAAAAAATCGAAGATCCTAATATTAACCTATCAAATCATTTTAACATTGACTTTCTATCTTATTAAAGCATGAAATCAAGCAAAGAGGACCAATATCTTCAACATTTTTTTCATTCACTGAATTGAGTCCTTTATTTTTTTATTGATGAGTAATAGATGTACATATTTTCAGGGAACATGTGATCATTTGATATATTCATATAATATATAAAGATCAAATCAGGGTAATTGGGCTATCTATCATCTTAAATATTTATCTTTCTTTTATGCTATGCACATTTGAATAATTTTCTTCTAGCTATTTTGAAATATATAATACATTATTGTTAACTATAGCCATCCTACGAATCTATTGAACACTAGGTCTTATATTTTTTTATTTAACTATATATGTATACCCATTAATCTCTTTATCCTCTCCTCCCCTCTATACTTGCTGGCCTCTGGCAACTGCCAATCTGCTCTCAATCTTCATGAGATTCACCTTTTTACGTCCCACATATGTGGGAGAACATGTGACTTTTGTCCTTCTGTGATTGGCTTATTTTACTTAATATAATGACCTCCAGTTCCAACCACGTGGCTGCAAATGACAGGATTTCATTTTTTAATGACTGAATAATGTTCCATTGTGTGTGTGTGTGTACACATATACCACAGTTTTTTCTCCAGCATCCATTGATGGGTATTTGGGTTGATTCCATATTTTAGCTATTGTGAATGGTGCTGCAACATACATGAGAGCATAGATATATCTCTTTGATATACTGACTTACTCTCCTTTGAATATGTACTCATTAGTGGAATTGCTGGATCATACGGTAGTTCTATTTTTAGTTGTTTGAAGAATGTCCATATTGTTTTCCATAGTGGCTGAACTAATTCACATTCCCACCAACAGTCTATGAAGGCTTCTTTTCTAATTGAGTGGTCTTTTGATATTCCACCTACTGTTGTTAACAGTGTTGATTCTATCTTCTCAAAAAATGAAATCAAAGCTGACATATTTTTACATTGTACTTGTCACTGAGTCTGCTTTTCATGACACTCACACTAATTTCCAGAAAAAATATTGTCACTCACACTCGTTTTGACTTAATATGGTTAATATTATACTGTAAGTCAGAGAATATTTGATCTGTTAGGCTATTTTAATAAATATGTCTATTGGTTGTAAATCTGAAGAATCATAAGAAAAATATGAGGACATCTTTGGTTATACCTTTGCATGCATTCTGTTCAACAAAATTCCTGTTTTTCCTTGGTTCCTTTTAGGATCTTGACAGAGATATTTAAATAGCACTTGATTTCATGGGAGTGATGTCTACACTACAGGATATTAGATTGTAACTACAAAGTTGTGTGTGTGTGTGTGTGTGTGTGTGTTTATGTGCATGTTTCACAAAAGGTAAGGTGGTAAATTGAGCAGCAATGTGCTAAGGTCTATGTTGAATTTGACTTAGTCATGTATTCCCAAAAGCTTCATGTTTTTGTGAAACAGCCATGCAGTCCTTGGATGCTTAAAAAGGAACCTGGATATTTAAAATATAATAAACTTACTATTTGTGGCTGCTAGTTCACAAGTGAACTCAGCCTCTTTGTAATATATTCTTTGAGGATAAAAATACATTATAGATATGAAAGAAGGGACTTCCCTGAACACTAGTGAAGTGTAGCAATGCCTATTAAAAGCACCCCTCAATGTCACCTTTCAGAGTGTTCTTTGGAAAAGTTGTCAATTTCTCATTTTCAGACAGTGATTCTTGTCCTATTCAACAACCATTTTTAAGTAACTCCCTGAATGTCTTTTCTTATGTTAGCTCTTTTCAAACCATTAGGACACATCAATGTACTGTTGAATACATCAATTTCCAAACCTCACAAAGTCAAGGAAAACAAAAACATGCTTGACTGTCCCTTCTTTGAAAATGGCATCAATATAAATTTTAGAGCTCATAAAGCTCAGTAAGCTTATTCCATTTCATCTCTTTTTAGTTTGAGTAGTTTTTATGTGATGAATTTTCTGACATGTTTCATGAACTTACTTTCTGACAGTTTCAATAGGCTGCACAAACATTGTTCACCTGAAATGTGCTCATTCCTCTACTCCCTTTGCTTATTACAACTTTAAATAGCTCTTTTCTATTCTCCTCAGAATAATTTTTGCATTTGTTATGCAGTACCCTTATTGTAGTACATTGGCATCTTTTGGATTTAATGAAAATTCCCAGCATAGGGATTTACCTTTCAAAATAAAATGCTGTGTTATATTTTACAGGATTATTTTCTGTAACTTTTTATTTTGATATAATTTTTAACTTATAGAAGAGTGGCAGCAATAGTATAAGAAGCTCCATATATCCTTTACCCAGATTCACTGATTTATATATTGTCCAATTTACTTCATCATTCTTTCACTCATCTGCAATCTTTTCCTTAACTGAGAGTAAATTGGAGATGTGCCTATTTACCATGAAATAATTACTTTTCTTAAGAACAAGAACTTTCTTTAACATAACCACACAACAGTTCCCAAAATCAGAAATTTGAGCATTTTACAACAATATTGTCTAATTCACAGTCCATGTACAGATAATCACCAGTTGCTTCATAAATGTCTTTTGTAGCTGTTTTTCCCATAAGAACCAATTTGTCATCATGTATGTGTATATCTGCCAAAATTGCTTTAATTTTCTTTCATCCTCAGCCTTTATTTTTCTTTACCTTGACATTTTTGGAGAGTACAGGCCAGTTATTTTGTAGAATGTCCCTCAATTTGGTTTGTCTGATGTTTCCTCATGATGAGATTCAGATGATACATTTTGTGCAAGAATACTGCAGAAGGTTATGTGTCCTTCTCGGTACATCATGTTATAAAAAAAAATGATGCCAGTTGGTTTCAGCCAGGGTGTTTTCTACCTTTGTCTCTCGAATGGTAACTGAGTAACCCAGGTAGCCAAAAATGGAATGGCCAAATGCCATCTAGTTTGGAAGTCTCCTGAGTATGAGAAAAAAAGAAAATATTGATCCCATAAAATTAGAGAGAATATTCTTTTTTTTTCCAGCTTCAGAAAGCTCTTTCTTATTTTACTTTATATTTTGTTTTTATGTCTATATACTATTGTTTTTCAACAAATACTCATTGTCTCTCTGCTAGGTGTAGATATTTTTCTGTGTCACACAAAATTAAGCATTTTCCAATCCATGGTTTCATTTTCTATCTCAAACAATTTGTTTCTACTCACCAAGACTATATCAAAATGTCTGCAATGAGATCACAATTTCTTTTTAATTTCCAGTTCAAATGAATATGTTTCAATCCCAATTCTGTTTTCCAGACTGCAATGCTTTGCTCCATTTACCACTCCTGTTATGGAACCTCCCTACATGCTTCTAGCTTCATTCCCTCCTGAGTCTGTTTGTACATTTCTGATGGCTCGTATTCATTCTTTTCAGTTGGCCATTAACCCTCCCAAGCCATCACTTGACTCTTCTTCCTTAATTTCTTCCTAAATAATCCCTTCACCTTCTCTCAAATTAGGATCTTCAGGTCTTAATTTTCCCTGGAACTCCAGACCCATATTTATAAGTGCCTTCTGGCAATTTCCACTTTGATGTCTTACAACTACCTTGAAATCATCCCTACCCCTCACCTCTAACCCTAGTTCACTTCCTGTAATTCCTATCCTGGTTAGTGGCATCCAACCCACTTGCTTAATATTGAAACACAAGAATTGTATTTCTCCATCTACTCAACACACCCACGTTCTCCCAGCACTTGGGAATATAACCCGCTGACACCTTCCAAAGGTGTTCCCCTGTTCCTCCCCAGGCATTGCCTTAAGCTGAAGGGAGCACTTGCTTTTGAGGTTATGCTTTTCCACAGGAACAGGTTATATCCACCAACTGCTCTTCAGGAATCCCCTTGCTTCAATTTAGAACATTATGAGAGCATCCCCAGAGGACTGGCTGTGGCCTTTATTGCAACTACACCACAGTCAACTTCTCTGTCTGCTGAATCATGATGCCCCAACACTTCACAAATCGTTCTAAGATCACTAGCCAATAAATGGAAAGTTGAAATCTCTCAGAGTCTCTTTCCAAGAGAAAAAAATTAGAGACAGTCACTAATATGCTGGACTTGGAGGGAATAGAATTTTATAATTTGGCAGAAAATTCAACCTATAACAGTGTTTTACGGAAGAGGAGAATATTAGAGTCTTGTTTGATGGATGACAAACCATTGAGTAGCATTAACACCCAAAAGCACTGATCTGAGTAAACTCACACACTTGCCTTGCTCCCATCAAGGCAAGCAGCACTTTTATGAAAGTCCTGAAATAAGGTTCACCTAATAACAGTAGGGCCTAAGCTTGGGAGCAATGAGGCTGTCCTATGACTTCCACACTTGCTTACCTATCTGTGAGGGCTCTGCTTCATGAGGTGCTTAGATAATGCAACATTTTAAGATTCATTTTGAAGATACTTCTAGAAGTATCTCCCCACGTAGTTCTGCAATGATCGGTAATATATTTCAGCACTGCAATGTCATGTCTCACTCTAAACAGATTTACAAAACTAAGAACAGACCCAGCATGTGACTTCAAAAAATCAAGAAAGAAGTGAATTCTTAAATGCGTTAATTATGAATTATATTAAAAGTGAATTTCTACTAAATGTATGTTTCCATTCACATAATTTTGAAGTGATTCTGAAGGGCAAAAAATTTATTATTACTTCTATTTGCAATGTTTGATGCTATATACAAACATGTATTATACTTAGGCATGATGAATGGTTAGAAAGTTAGCCATTCAATTTGAGTATTTAAAATATATCTGAATATATAAATGGTCATCCTTCATATTTCTTGTCTGTACTGAAGCTTTTTTATTGAGGCTGAATAAAGTTTATACCAAATCTCTTCAGTAGGTATGGTCTTTATCATCCTATGTCCAGCACATGTGATTTTACAGTCTCCTCTTTCACGAAATTTATAGTTCATATTAATAATAGTTTTAAAATAGCAAACATATTTTGAATACCTTATATATGCCAGGCACTGTACCAAGCACAAAACTTGGGGCTAGAATTCAGTCAAGTATATAATCTGACTCTTAAATTCTTGCAACATTACCTTTATGAAAATATATAGATTTTATTGGAACCTCAAATAAATAAAAAGTAAAAAATATTCAGCAAGAGTTGAGTAGGTTCCTTGCCATTAGGAAATTTTTTGTGGGGTTATTCTAGTCAATAATAAGTAATAAATAGCTTTTACTTTTGAACAAGTTGTTAATTCTTGACAAGGCTTAGAATTATATTTCTGTTTTATTTTTGTTTGCCTAAGAAATACATCATTTCTGGGGTTTTTAGAGATGTTTCTATTTTTAATGGAAATATACATATATTTACAACATGTAACCATAAACACAGTGTGTCTATGTGTAAACATACTTTGATGTAATACATAATTTTTGAGGGCGAAATCACTTATGCTAAGTTTTCTTAGTTACTATATGCAATATTTTTAATTCATACTGAATGCATGTTTTTGATTTCTATTAAATGTGTGTTTACTAAAAGTTTTTCCTCTTCAGACTGAATGTAAAGTTGTGTTACTATCATGAAGTTAAAATTTTTAAGAAATTGCTACATTTTCTGTTAAAGTTAGTATTCATGTCAATTTTCCCAGCACGGAACAGAATCCCAGCACGGAACAGAATCCCAGCACCACGGCTATAAAATAAAATACATGAAACATTCAGAAACGTCTGCCAGTCTCCAGTGAATACTCTGCAATCAGTCTGTGCTATCATAAAATAAGAATACAGGTCTTTGCTTAGAATTACTAGAGCACAGTACCTCATTAACTAACCCAGCCAATCAATTAGAGTCACTGAAAGGAGCCTGATAGGACTTCGGGGGAATATAACCATTTTCCTCATTAAGTACTAACAAGCCAGTTCTCTTACTTCCCCGATATCATTATGTTCCCTACATTTCCGCCCTGTCCATTAACTATAATCCTAATAATCACCCCTCCGCTTATAGCAACTTGTCTTTTTAATTTACCTACTGTATCACTTTTGAACATATTTCCCTGGCAGTTACACATTTTCTTCCTTTGGCAAAACTGTCAATCCAGAATAATCTAACTTTTCATTTATGGACCTGGTTGAATCTTTTAAGCAGCCCGGTAATAATGCATGTGGTTGAAAATGTGAGTGAATATAAAAGACACAACATTGTAAATTGGCACAGTGACGAGGTGTATTAATAATGTCGGAATGTGTCCACATAGGATACTCTTCGTGATGTGAGGAGGCTGACTAACTAGCTGGACAGGAAACCCCCTGTGAGTTGGCAGGGGGCATTCTGTTTACACGAGTGACTATAATGATGCCTGTGCCAGTGCTTGAAAATGTTCTCTCTCGGGTCTTCACAATAGGATATAAAAATTCTCTTGCAGAGATCACTTATATAAACAGTTCAGAGTGGACTGCATATCAGTTAAGTGACTCTTCCTATTTAGAATGTTTTTCTTAAACTTGTAGTGTTTTCAAAGTTACATTAAATAGAAATACATGATATTTGAGTCTGTGACTGGAGCATATAGTATTGTGTATGAGCCCATGTCCTTCTTTCTTTTCCTTTGTTTTATTTTATTTATTTATTTATTTATTTATTTATTTATTTATTTATTTATTTTTTTGAGACAGAGTCTCACTCTGTTGCCCAGGCTGGAGTGTAGTGGAGCCATCTCGGCTCACCACAGTCTCCACCTCCTGGGTTCAATCAATTCTCCTGCCTCAGCCTCCCTAGTAGCTGGGACTATAGGCACCTGCCACCACACCCGGCTAATTTTTATATTTTTAGTAGAGATGGGGTTTCACAATTTTGGCCAGGCTGGTCCAGAACTCGTGACCTCATGATCCGCCTGCCTCAGCCCCGCAAAGTGCTGAGATTACAGGCGTGAGGCACCATGCCCGGCCTATGTCCTTTCAATACAGTCTCTCTTTTCCTCTTTACCCTCTGATTCTGTGTCAAACCTGTCTCTCTCAATGTAAGGATTTGTGCTCAAATTCTATAGGTGTCTACAAGGTGTCTGAATTCTTTCACAGAAGCAAAGCTCCCATATGTGAATTCTTCTGAATTATGAAAATTTGCCCAGCCTGTTTTACAAAGAGGAAATTCAACCTGGAGCTGAGTCATTTTTGTTTTTCTTTTACCGTTCTTCTAATTTATACAATGTTTGCACTTTGTGTGCTATTATTCCCATGTGCAAAAGTACAAAAACATTATTAGTAAAGTTAAATATCAGTTGACAGCTTGTATCATGTAACTTTCAGTATCTTTTGTTGAGTGGTCATTTGGAAAAGACGATTCGTTTTATTTCCCTTGTTTTTGGAGGACACATTTAGATATCCATACAGCTCACAGGAGGGCTGTCCAGAGTCTAGGAAACTGTGAAAGTAATCATTTGGCCTAAATTATTTAAATAGATCCCATCATTTCCTGGATTTACTTTGGCTACAGACATCTTCTCCACATAAACCCAATAAATTATGGCCACAGATACTGAATAATACATGGTAAGTGACTAAAAAGCAATAATATATCCATGAATGATTTGCATGAATGTTAAATAGCTGGTAGACATCACTTAGAATTGATTATTTAGCATGTTTACAAAGCACATTTATCACATTCTATCTTTTTTATTTTTATTAAAGAATTCTAATGATATATAATATTTGCAAATATTTATGGGGTGTATGTGATTTTTGAAACATGCAGTACAATGTGTAATGATCAAATCATGGTATTTAGGATATCCATCACCTCGAATATGTATCAGTTCTTTGTGTTGGGACCAATCTAAATCTTCTCTACTTATATGAAAATATACAATATATTGTTTTCAACCATAGTCACAGTCGAGTGTTATTGAACAATAAACTTGTTCTTTCTATGTAACCAAATGTTTGTACTCATAAACTAACCTCTCTCATCCTACCCTCATAACCTTCCCAACCTCTGGTAACTAACATTCTACTCTCCACCTCCATAAGATCAAAATTTTACCTCCAACATATGAGTGAGAAAAGGCGATATTTGTCTTTCTGTCTTTGACTTACTTCACGTAACACAATGACCTCCAGTTCCATCCATGTTGCTGCAGATGACAAGATTTTATTCTTTTTTGTGACTGAACAGTATTCCAGTGTACCGTAAAATCTTTGCCTAGATCAATGTCCTGAAACATTTACCCTATGTTTTCTTCTACTAGTTGCATAGTTTTGGGTCTTATATTTAAGTTTTTAATCCACATTGAGTTGATTTTTCTATTTGGTGATATATAGGGATCTAGTTTATTCTTCTGCATATGGACATGAAGTTTTAGCAGCAACATTTATTGAAGAAGGTATCCTGTTGCCAATGTTTGTTCTTGATACCTTTGTCGAAAACCAGTTGACTGTAAATATATGGATTTATTTCTGAGTTTTCTATCCTGTTCCATGGTCTGTGTGTCTGTTTTTATACCACTACCCACGCTGTTTTGGTTACTACAGCTTTGTTTTATATTTCGCAGTCTGGTAGTGTGATAGTTCCACCTTTGTTCTTTTTGCTTGGTATTACCTTGGCTATTTGTGATCTTTAGTGGTTCCATACAAATTTGCAGATTGCTTTTTCTATTTATGTGAAGAATGTCACTGGGACTTTGATAAAGACTGCATTGAATCTGTAGATTTTTGGGGGCAGTACGGTCATTTTAACAATTTTAATTTTTCTGTTCCATGAGCATGGGATATTTTTCCATTTGTTTGCATTCTTTTTCATTTATTTCATCAGTGTTTTGTGGTTTTTCTTGTAGAGGTCTTTAGCCTCCTTGGTTAAATTCATTCCTAGGTATTTTACATTTTTGTAGCTATAGTAAACAGAGTTGCTTCCTTGATTTCTTTTTCAGATAGTTTGTTATTGGTGTATGGAAACACTACTGATTTTTCTATGTTGATTTTGTATCCTGCAACCTTACCAAATTATTTTATCAGTTCAAACAGTTTTTTGGTAGAGCCTTTATAGCTTTTTCCATACGTAAGGTCATGTCTGCAAAGAGGGACAATTTAATTTTCTCTTTTCAAATTTCAGTGCCTTTTATTTCTCTCTCTTTCCTGATTGCTCTGGTTAAGACATACAATACTACATTGAATAAAACTGGTGAAGGTGGGAATCCTTGTCTGGTTCCAGTTCTTAGAGGAAAAGCTTTCATCCTTTTTCCATTCAGTATGATGTTAGATGTGGGTTTGTCATATACGGCCTCTATTATGTTGAGAAATGATGTTGCCTAATTTGCTGAGAAAGGATGTTGAATTTTACCAAATGCTTCTTCTGCATCTGTAGAGATGGTCATACATTTTTCATCATTTATTCTATATGATGTATTACTTTTATTGAATTTTGTATGTTGAACATTGTTGCCTCCCTGGGATAAGTCCCACTTGATGGAGGTGAATTATGTTTTGATGTGCTATTAGATTCAGTTTACCAGTGTTTTGTTAAGGATTTTTCTGTCTATGTTCATCAGAGATACTGCTCTATAGTTTGTGTGTGAGTGTGTGTGTGTGTGTGTGTTTCCTTGTCTGGTTTTGATATCGTGGTAATGCTAGTCCTATAGAATTCTGTATTTTAAAATTTTTGGAATAGTTTGAGAAGAATTGATGTTTGTTGTTCTTTATGAGTTTACTAGAATTAAGCAGTAAAGCAATCTGGTCATGAGCTTTTCTTTGTTGGGAGAATGTTTTCTTCTTCTTTTTTTTTTTCTGATTCTAACTTATTGCCTGCTATTTGTTTATGTTTCTTTTTTCTTCTTGGTTTGATCTTGGTAGCTTGCATATGTTCAGGGATCTATTCATTTCTCCTAAATTTTCCAAACTGTTTGTTTCTAACAGTCTCTGACGATCCTTTGTATTTCTGTGGTATCAATTGTAATGTCTTCTATTTTGTTTCTGATTCTGTTTATTTGGGTCTTTTCTGTTTTTTTTGTTGTTGTTTTTTTTTTTTTCTTGGTTACTCTAGCTAGCAGTTTATCAATTTTATCTTTTCAAAAAATAACATTTTGGTTTGATTTGTCCATTTTTTTTCTTTTTTTTAAGTCTCTTTTATTTAGATCTGCTTTGATCTTTATTGTTTCTTTTCTTCAACTAATTTTGGTGTTCGTTTGTTCTTGTTTTTCTTGTTCCTTGGGGTGCATTATTAGGTTGTTCATTTGAAATCGTTCTATTCTTTAGTATATGTGTTTATTGCTGTAAAATTTCATCTTAGCATTGTTTTTGCTGTATCCCATAGGTTTTGTTATGTTGTTTTATTAGTCCATTTTCAAATTGCTATAAAGAACTTCCATGAGATTGGGTAATTTACAAAGGAAAGAGATTTAATTGACTCACAGTTCCATATGGCTGGGGGGGCCTCAGGAACCTTACAATCATGGTAGAAGGTGAAGGTGAAGCAAGCACCTTCTTCCAAGGTGGCAAGGGAGAGAGGAAGAGGAACTGCCAAACACTTACAAAATCATCAGGTCTAATGAGAACAGCATGGGGAAAGATGCCCCTATGATCTAATCACTTCCACCCAGGTCCCTCCCCTGACATGTGGGGATTATGGGTATTATAATTCAAGATGAGATTTGGGCAGGGACACAGAGCCAATCAGTATCAGTGTGTTTCCATTTTTATTTGTTTTAAGAAATTTTTTATTTCTTTCTTAATTTCTTTATTGACCCAATACTCACTCAAGAACATGTTAATTTCTATGTATTTGAACAGTTTTTAAAGTTCTTCTTGTTATTCATTTCTAGTTTTATTCCATTGTGATGCCTGATGTGATTTTGATCATTTAAAATTTGTTGAGACTTGTTTAGTATTCTAACATTTAGTCTATTCTGCAGAAAGTTTCATGTGCTGATCAGAAGATTGTGTGTTCTGCAGCAATTAGATGTAATGCTTTGTAACCTCTATTAGGTCTATCTGGTCTAAAGCGCAATTTGAATCCAATGTTTCTTCTCTGATTTTCTGTCTAGAAGATTTGTTCAATGCTGAGTGAGGTGTTGAAGTCACCAACCATTACTGTATTGGAGTCTATCTCTTCCTTTAGATTTAATAATATTTGATTTATCTATATGGGTGCTCCAGTGCTGGGAACATGAATATTTAAATTATTTTATCCTCTTGTGGAATTGTTCATTTTGTCATTATATAATGAATTGCTTTTTCCATTTCTACTGTTTTTGACTTAAGGTCTATTTTATCTCATATAAGTATGTTCTTCCTGCTCATTTTCTGTTTCTGTCTGTGTGGAATACCTTTTTCCTTCACTTTCAGTCTATATGTGTCTTTGCAGATGAAGTGAGTTTCTGGTAGGAAGCCCATTGTTGGTGTTTTAAAAAATTCATTCATCCAGTTTGTATCTAATAAGTGGGTAACTTAACCTGTTTATATTCAATGTTTTTATTGTTAGATGAGGACTTACTCTTGCCATTAAAAAATTTTTTTGTATGTTTTGTATATCCATTGTTCCTTTTTTTTTCTCTCATTGTTTATCGTTGTGGCTTGGTGATTTTCTGTAGGGGTAACATTTGAGGGCTTTCTCTTTCTCATTTGTGTGTCTGCTCTACCACTGAGTTTTTTCCTTTTGTGTATTGATGGTAGATAGTGACCTTTTGCCTCCAGATGTAGGGCTTCCTTAAACATTTCTTGTTTACCCTGTTGGGTTAATTCTATTTGTGGATTTTTGAGTTTCCTGAATCTGGATGTCTGCATCTCTTGCATGACTTGAGGGAAGTTTTCTGCTATAATTTTGTTAAACAGGTGTTCTATGCCTTTGCTCATGTCTTCACCTTCCGGAAAACTTAAGATTGAAACACTGGTCACATTAGGATGTCCTATATTTGACGTAGGCTTTCTTCTTCCTTTAAAAATACTTTTCTCTTTCATTTTTGCCTGACTGGATTATTTCAAAAGGCTTATCTTCATGTTCAGAAATTTTTTCTTATGTTTGTTTTTATCTATTGTTGAAAGTCTCAATTATATATCTTATGTCATTTATTGAATACTTCAGTTCCAGGATTTCTGGTTTATTTTCAATGATATTTATCTCTTGCAGATTTCTTATTCAGATTATTTTCCTGATTCTTATTCAGATTGTTTTCCTGATTTATGTATTGTTTATCTGTGTCCCTTTTCAAACATTTCACGGATTTCTTTTTTGTTGGAATCTGTTGCTGGAGAATTATTGCTTTCTTTTTTGGAGGTATCATGTTTCCTTGCTTTTTTACATTTCTTGTATTGTTACATTGATATCTGCATACGTGGTATCACTGTAGCTTCTTCCAATTTTATGAATTTGCTTTTGTAGGGATAGACTTTTTCTATCTATGGTGTTTGTTGGGCAAGGTGCCTTGGCTTTGATTCTCAGTGCATGCAGTAGTGTAGTCTCCATTTGATTTCTTTTGCTATAATCAGCATCAGTGGTGTCTGTGAGTTCTTTAGTGGCTTGGGTAGTGGTTGTTAGTGGAGGCTATAGTGAGGCTTTTCTGGGAACAAGGATGTCAGGCGGTCTAGTCCTTGGGCTCCAGTGGTGGTGGTGGTGGCGGGTAGAGGGTGCCAGTACTTTAGCTTCCTGGCAGCACACATAGATGCACGCCAGTGGTAGTGGGTCCAAGATGGCCAATTTTGGGGACTTCAGGGACTTACTCAGGTGTCAGAGGCAGGCAGTGGGCCAGGTGAGTGGATGTGCCCTTTGGGTGGTATGCATGGCATGCCAGTCCTCCAGTCCTTGATGACACATGGGCACTAGCTCAGGATGGTGTGAAGCAGAGCCGGCCTATCCTCAGGCCTCTGATTGCGTGCATGGGTACAGGCTGTGACAGAAGAGACTGGTTGATTCCCAAGCCCCCAGATGATATGCATGGTCACTGCATGGTGGTCACTGCATGGGACAGTGCATGGTGGGAAGGACCCATCCTTGGACCCCTACATCCATGTGCACATGAATGTAGGCTGTGATGGGTGGAGCAGGTCGGTCCCTGGGTGACATACTTGGGCACTGTGGTGGATGACCTAGGCCTTTTGTGAAGCCTCTTGATGGTGCGTTCACAACAAACAGAGATCAATCTCCAGGTCCCTGGATGGTGCACTTGAGTTACTGTGATGGTGGGAGTGGGTGGGGCAGGCCTGTTTTCAGATCCCCCGTGGTGCCCATGTGTGCAGGCTGTGTTGAGCAGGGCTGATTAATCCCCAGGCTCCTAACGATGTGCATGGCACTGGCAGAAGCAGTTCATATTTAGTCAAGTCCTTATATTAATAAAACAGAAAAAAATATAAGTCTCACTAAAAACTGAAAAGCTTTTATCATAGCGATTCAAAAGTTTTAACAGGAGCAATTAGTTTCCAAATAACAGCATTCTTTAAAAAATAATTAAATAGTATGGTAAATACAATATGCAGAAGTCAAAGTTTTACTTCTTTATAAATTCAATTTATCTAACTAATGATGTTATTCATATTTGATATAACTGAAAGCTTCACATATAATGGGGTATTACACTTAAAAGCCATGACTACACAGAATTGTGAAAATTGAATAAAATTAGCATATCATTGACTGAAAAATGGAAAAATCCAAATAATCATTTGATTAGTACTATATTTTAATATTAAATTGCATTATAAATGAAACACAAGAGAAAAGAAAAAAGCTTACTCTCATTCCTGCCTCTCCAAAATAGACATTGGTATTATTTTGGTGAATATCCTTCCAAATTTTTCCCATGCATACGTATTCTTATCGAATTACTACAGTAGTGTACAAGTATTGTGATGGATGAAATGGTTGTGACCCCTCCAAAATTTATGTGTTGAAACCCTAATCCCCAGTGTGATGATATTTGGAGATGAGGTCCTTTGGAAGTAGTTAGGTCATAGGGATGGAGCCCTAGAAATGGGCCAGTTTGCTGCTTCTCACTCTCTTTGTTCCCCACTATGTGAGGATACAATGCGAAGATGGCCATCTGAAAACCAGGAAGAGGGCCTTCACCAGGAACCCAACCATGCTGGCACCCTCATCTCAGACTTCCACCTACTAGAACCGTGAGAAATAAATATTTGTTGTTCAAGCCTCCTTGTGTATGGCATTTTATCATGGCAGCCCTAGTTAAGACAGGCTTTTTATACAATCCTTCACTTAATATAGTCCTTGAATCTACATAAAATTCATAATTTTATTTTACCACAGCATGCTATTTTATTAAGCAGAATTTTCCATTGTGATATTGTGATATAATAAAGAATATATAGAGTTTTACATTGCTTAATGACAGGGTTACATTCTGAGGAATCTGTCATTAGGTATAATTTATAATTGTGTGAACATTACAGAGTGTGCTTACACAAACCTGGACGGTAGAGCCTAGTATACACATTGGTTATATGGTATGGCCTACTGCTCCTAGGCTGCAAATCTGTACAGCATATTACCGTACTGAATATTGAAGGCAACTGGGATACAATGGTAAATACTTGTGTATCTAAATATATCTAACTGTAGAAAAGGCACAGGAAAAATACACCATAAAAAAGAAAAAATGGTCCACCTGTATAGGGTACTTGTCATGAATGGAGCTTGCAGGACTGGAAGTTGCTCTGGTTGACTCAGTGAGTGAGTGAGTGAGTGAATATGAAGGCCTAGCACACTAGTGTAGACTTACGCTATACTACAATAAATTTATTAAAAGTAAAGTAATTGGGCTATCATGTTATGACAGCTTTGACATCACTAAGCGACAGGAACTTTTCAGCTCCATTGTAATATTATGACTCCACAGGCATACATAAAATTGATCCATCATTGACTAAACATTGTGCAGCACATGACTGAATTTTGGTCTTCATTCCCAGCTCCTGGCCAAAGCTCTTAAAACATTGATAAAAGTGAAAAGAGCACCTGTTGTTATTCCTAAGAAGTCCCTTTCAACCACACTTGAGTTTATGTTAATAAGGTGGCTTTTGGTAAGTCTCTAAGGACAAGGAACTCGTTGCCTTGGAAACCAACTATGTGCTTAGAGGATTGAGATTTTTTTGCCCTACCCCATGACCTCCAGGAAGGAGAGAGATTGGAGGTTGAGTTAATCACTAATAGCCAGTGATTTAGTTAATTATGCCAATGTAATGGAACCTCTATAAAAATTCACAAGGACCGGCTTTGGAGAACTTATGGGTTATAGAACACAGTACAGCACCCAGAGGATGGCATACCTGGT
>NW_012103454.1:1975023-1988335 GCF_000951045.1 Mandrillus leucophaeus
CAGAATTGTGAAAATTGAATAAAATTAGCATATCATTGACTGAAAAATGGAAAAATCCAAATAATCATTTGATTAGTACTATATTTTAATATTAAATTGCATTATAAATGAAACACAAGAGAAAAGAAAAAAGCTTACTCTCATTCCTGCCTCTCCAAAATAGACATTGGTATTATTTTGGTGAATATCCTTCCAAATTTTTCCCATGCATACGTATTCTTATCGAATTACTACAGTAGTGTACAAGTATTGTGATGGATGAAATGGTTGTGACCCCTCCAAAATTTATGTGTTGAAACCCTAATCCCCAGTGTGATGATATTTGGAGATGAGGTCCTTTGGAAGTAGTTAGGTCATAGGGATGGAGCCCTAGAAATGGGCCAGTTTGCTGCTTCTCACTCTCTTTGTTCCCCACTATGTGAGGATACAATGCGAAGATGGCCATCTGAAAACCAGGAAGAGGGCCTTCACCAGGAACCCAACCATGCTGGCACCCTCATCTCAGACTTCCACCTACTAGAACCGTGAGAAATAAATATTTGTTGTTCAAGCCTCCTTGTGTATGGCATTTTATCATGGCAGCCCTAGTTAAGACAGGCTTTTTATACAATCCTTCACTTAATATAGTCCTTGAATCTACATAAAATTCATAATTTTATTTTACCACAGCATGCTATTTTATTAAGCAGAATTTTCCATTGTGATATTGTGATATAATAAAGAATATATAGAGTTTTACATTGCTTAATGACAGGGTTACATTCTGAGGAATCTGTCATTAGGTATAATTTATAATTGTGTGAACATTACAGAGTGTGCTTACACAAACCTGGACGGTAGAGCCTAGTATACACATTGGTTATATGGTATGGCCTACTGCTCCTAGGCTGCAAATCTGTACAGCATATTACCGTACTGAATATTGAAGGCAACTGGGATACAATGGTAAATACTTGTGTATCTAAATATATCTAACTGTAGAAAAGGCACAGGAAAAATACACCATAAAAAAGAAAAAATGGTCCACCTGTATAGGGTACTTGTCATGAATGGAGCTTGCAGGACTGGAAGTTGCTCTGGTTGACTCAGTGAGTGAGTGAGTGAGTGAATATGAAGGCCTAGCACACTAGTGTAGACTTACGCTATACTACAATAAATTTATTAAAAGTAAAGTAATTGGGCTATCATGTTATGACAGCTTTGACATCACTAAGCGACAGGAACTTTTCAGCTCCATTGTAATATTATGACTCCACAGGCATACATAAAATTGATCCATCATTGACTAAACATTGTGCAGCACATGACTGAATTTTGGTCTTCATTCCCAGCTCCTGGCCAAAGCTCTTAAAACATTGATAAAAGTGAAAAGAGCACCTGTTGTTATTCCTAAGAAGTCCCTTTCAACCACACTTGAGTTTATGTTAATAAGGTGGCTTTTGGTAAGTCTCTAAGGACAAGGAACTCGTTGCCTTGGAAACCAACTATGTGCTTAGAGGATTGAGATTTTTTTGCCCTACCCCATGACCTCCAGGAAGGAGAGAGATTGGAGGTTGAGTTAATCACTAATAGCCAGTGATTTAGTTAATTATGCCAATGTAATGGAACCTCTATAAAAATTCACAAGGACCGGCTTTGGAGAACTTATGGGTTATAGAACACAGTACAGCACCCAGAGGATGGCATACCTGGTGAGGGCATAAAAGCTCTGTGTCCCTCCCCCACGCCTTGTTCTAGGCACCTATTCCACCTGGCAATTCCTGAGTTGTCACCTTTTATAATAAAGCAGTGATCTAATATGTAACTGGTTTCCTGAGTTCCGTGAACTGTTCTAGCAAATAATCAAACACCAAAGAGGATTGTGGGAGCCTCCAATTTTTAGCTGGTTGGCCAGAGGCACAGGTCACAACCTAAGCTTTAGATTGGCATCTGAAGAGGGGCAGACTTACGGGACTGCACTCCTAACCTATGGAATCTGCACTAACCCCAAGCAGACGGTGTCAGATTGAATCGAATTTTAGGAAACCCGGTCGGTGTCTGGAGAGCTGGGGAATTGGTTGGTAGGAGAACTCCCCCCACAACACACACACACACACACACACACACACACACACACACGATCAGAGAAGTGTTCTGTATTGACCCTGGGTATACAGAAAAGCTGCTTGATTTTCCTTGCATAAACGTTGCATAACTTATGTGTCTAATTTGGTCATTTAACTTCCCATTTTTCCCTATTATAACACTGTGTCTAGGCATCTTTATGCATGTAGCATTTTTCATACTTTGGTTTTGCTCTGAATATATTCCCAGGAGCGAAATTGCTGGATGAAGTTTCTAAATCATTTGTTAGCTTAGCAAAGTGCACTTTACTGATTATGAAAAGGCCAATGGATAAAGATACTTGTCACTTTACGATAACTTTTTCAGCCAACGTGGAAGAGGCCAATATCCATTCTCCCCTGCATTCTAGTGCAAGCCTTGACGTTTTGCTGACACAGGGCCAGCTGGAAGCAAGATGACACACCTTAGCTTCCCTTTTAGCTCTGGGTGGCCATGTGACTCAGATTGGCCTAATAAGATGAAATGGGATGCACATGTGCTGTGTGACAGTCTTTGAGAAACTTTCTGGATGATAACTTATGGATGCTCTTTGCCTCGTCCTCTTTGTTTCTTTCCCCTTGTAGTTTTCTGGAATTTGAATGTGATGGTAAGAAAAGCTTCCCTTTTTTCTTATATAAAGGCACTTTCATCCTAGTCATGGATGGTGTCCTAGAGTGACGAACTGGAAGGATTCTGGGTACTTATGAACTCTGTGTCTCAGTACTGTATTTCCAGGTCTGGATTGGCTACCTCTAGGCTTTTACATGAGAGCAAAAGCCACAGCTCTGTTATCTCTACCTCTGTCATTTGATATTTCGACTCTCTGTCACATGTAGTTAAACCTAACTCTCCGATGTAGACAGCTTTTATTTTATTGAAATCTTTAGACAATCATTTTTGGTCAGATGGATGGCATGTTGAAAAGAACCACCTCAACCTACACACTAAACTGAGTTAAAAAACCGAGAACCAGTTTCGCAAAAGGGAGATTGTGCCAGGTGATTCTGAAGTTAATAATCATTAAAGATACATGGTTGAGGGATTTACTTCCATCTTCATAAAAACTTGCTCTAGTCATATCTTTGTTTGAAAATGTGGATGATCAGACCCATAGATACAGGAATTGTTGGGTAGATAGTTTTTATTTTAGTCCATAATTTTCATAGAACCGTGAAGCTTAAAGTGATGTTAGTGTGTCATTTGGCAGGGACTTCATGAGATGAAAAAATCAGATTTGTTAATTTAGGGTTGTTTACTCAGTAGTCAACAGACCTACTATGGACTCCTGGTTGACATTTGATTCCACATTTACCTATAGCTTAATCAGACCTTCTCATAAAAGGGCAAGTCTTCTATATTACACTGCCTTTATTTTCTTAAAACTTAGACTGAGGATCTGATTTAGCTATTTACACTTGCCCACTGTTTTTCAGTATTAAAGATCAGTTACTCCCTTGAATTTTCATGGCCCTGTGCATGTGTTATGCAGTTATCTGTAATCTCATATCAGCTCTCTCCCTGCTTCCTTTTTCTCTACTCTTTAGCTCATTCACTTTCCTATTTATTACAGTATAAACTTTTAAATGAAGAGGGGCTTGCTCTGCCTTCCCCATAGTAGGCACTTAGTAAATACTTGGTTAATTGAATTGACTTTCTGAAAATTATTTCTCTAGGAATGAAGAGTGAGTTGCCTATATTTTTAATTCTTTATTCTCTTCTGCGGTCATGCCAACTTTTGACTTTTATCATATGGAGAGTGAAGCATCATGGTGGTTTTGTTTACTTTTAAGCATATTTTTTGACTCTGATCAATGAGGTGAAAAGTAATTTACATTTGATGTGTGTCTCCCTTATCTTAACCAGAATGACAGCTGCCTGGCTGATAACTTGTTAAATGCAAACTATGTAGTTACCCCTTGCTTCTACAATATACTTTGTCTTAATATGATCAGATGTAAATACAGGCTTGTAATTACTTTCTGTTATGCTTCTCTGCATTTATGGTGTTAACTGTATACAGATATTTCAACAAATTACTGCATAGTTACTCTACCTCCAATTTGGTGACAGAAAAATATCTTTTAAAGATTCGAGGCTTAAGAAGATGCTTCTACAAATAAAAAGAAATCTTCTAATGTGCTTAGCTAGTGTATCCTTATCATTAAGTAATTTAGGTCAAATGAACTTTGACCATTAAACGTCTGACAAACTACGGAAATTCAATTCAATAACAATTCTACGCCTAATGAAGACATTCAATTACTTTATTATAAAAAACAATTTCACATATTTAAAAACTTAAAATTGTACTTTTAAAGCAAAGTGAAATTTGGTGCTTATTAAATCATTAAACTTTTTATTAGTACTCCTCCATGTATTAATTCTCCTTGAGGTCTTCAAAGTGAACATGGTGTGTCTCTGGTATAGGATTAAATATATTATATTTAAGCAAAAGCCAGATTGAGGGACTTTTGTCTAGAGGTGTAGTGGGTTGGGAGGTATTTTCTATTATAGAGAAGTTAGGATTCCTGTTATACCCTAATGAAGTATTTATGAAGCACAAAGGCAAAGGATATCTCAAGTGGAATATTATTGCTTAATATATGCAGAAATCTAAAAGCCCTCTCCATCTGGTTTATTTCTGACTGTATGCTAGTGTCAGCAGCCTCATGCCTTCTGGCCAGAAAAGTTAAAGATTTTAGTGACAAAGGATATGTAATTAATAGGAAATAACAGTTTAGAAACTTTATTTAAATCCTTCTAGTACTTCTTATGTGGAATAGCTTATCCGGAACGAAAGGAATTTTATAGAAACATAATGTTGTGCATCTTTTCATTCACTGGTTTACAAAAAAGTTAATATCTTGTAGGAAATGTTAGAGATATCCACTTGAAATAGCCTTTTGACAAATGTATGTTTATATTTCCTACATTTTCATCATTCAAAGATGTTTTCCTGGAAAAGTTTTTTTAGCTCTTTGGTATAAAGACATTCATCAGAATGGATGACTGGATAATGGGCACAGGTTAAGGAGGAAGACAGAGAAAGGTTTCCTTTTCTCTTCCATGAAGCACACACAACATTTGAGCTCTTAAAAATAATGAACCAGCACTTAAAAGAGTTATTAGATCTGAGTTTGAGAGGTAACGAAATATACTAAAAATGACTACAGAAAAAAATCCTTATTCTTGTGTTTAACTGCATTTTAGCCTGCAGGTGGGTAGCCCTGGGGGATTCAACCTGCACTGAAAATATTTAGCTTGCCTCCCTACTCTGATTTATCAGCTCAGTATAAATTTTGATGGTCATAAATTTGTTTTCCTTTATGGGTGCAATTTATAAACTTGATGACAAATCAGCCATTCTTTTTCGTGTCTACTTCACGGTTTTCATATAAAAATTCTACACAATAACTTTGTGCCACAATTAGAAGGTTTACGATTCATGTCTGTAGCATGGAGCTTGTGGTAATGTTTCACATTGCAAAGAAAAAGTCTAACCTTTTGGTATTTCCATATTCACAGAGCAATTTCCTTTTAGTTTTCTGCTTATATTTTTATGATTTCTGGTTTGTGGGTAATACAAATCCATTTTGTTGATATGAATATACTTAACTGTATTGTAACATATATGTTGGCAATTAGAGGTTACAGAATTTACATCCCTTTATATTGAGTAACATATTCAGGTTTATCCTTGTACTAATTTCAAGGATGCCCTTTGTGAAGTTCTAATGAAGGCAAGACCTATATGTTTTACCATTGCTTCCCCTCACAGCGCCTACTGCTGTGCTAGTTTATTTTTATTTATTATTATTATTTATTTATTTATTTTTGAGGCGGAGTCTTGCTTTGGTCATCCAGGCTAGAGTGCAATGGTACGATCTTGGCTCACTGCAACCTCCGCCTCCTGGACTCAAGCGATTCTCTGCCTCAGCCTCCCACATACCTGGGATTACAGGTGCCCTACGTCTGGCTAATTTTTTTGTATTTTCAGTAGAGACGGGGTTTCACCACATTGGTCTGGCTGCTCTACAACTACTGGCCTTAGGCGATCCATCAGTCTTGGCCTCCCAAAGTGCTGGGATTACAGACATGAGCCACCATACTCAGCCTGCTGTGCTAGTTTATTCACCAATATCTGTTGAAAGAATAATGATGTCACAGCCTTTAATTTAAATACTATAAATAAAAAGTAACATGAAAAAAATGAGCTCCTAAGATATTGGTGACATGAATAAGTTGTTGATTTCTGGACCGTGTTAACAATGAATAAGTAGTGTGGCATATAAATAACAATGGTATTGCTAGGAAAGACCTATTTCATAGGAAACTGTTTTAACCACTGTAATACCCTTTATATGTTTAATCTTTGCTATGACACTATAATATAGATACTGTCTTTATCTTCATTTTACAGCTGAGGAAATTGAAGCTCAGAGAAGTTAAGATACTTGCTTTAGAACACAGTTAGTTAGGGGCAAAGCTGGGATTCAAACTCAAAGCACTTGGCTCAGGAATCCATGTGGTTAGAAGTGCTCTATTCTGCTTTCATAACACTCTCTTGCTTTAATAATGTGAATGATAATAACACCTTGTATATAGATAGGGTACTGCTTTTCAGTTTACAAACTACATTAAATTGGACATTTAAATTGTCGGTTAACATAATTTTAATGTATTACATTCAGCAGCTTAGAGATTTATTCACTTGGTGATTTTCACTTGACAAAAGAGAAGTGTATACATTGATAAATTTAGTTATTATTAAAGGACTTACATATATTTTTCTCCATTAAGATAACTTTTTATTGTCCCTAATGAAACTAAATACTGTATGTCTGATATAAATGGATTTTTTAAAAATTATACTTTAAGTTCTACGGTACATGTGCACAACATACAGGAACAGAAAACCAAATACCGCATGTTCTCACTCATAGGTGGGAATTGAACAATGAAATCACTTGGACACAGGAAGGGGAACATCACACACTGGGTCCTATTGTGGGGCGGGGGGGGATAGCATTAGGAGATATACCTAATGTAAATGATGAGTTAATGGGTACAGCACACCAACATGGCACATGTATACATATGTAAGGACTTACACATTTAAGTGTGTAACAATTTATTTCCTTTTATTCTTGATAATGCAAATGTGTGACACTGTAGGACAGAGGTTAGTGAGATTTTTCTGTAAAGAGACACATATGTTTCAGGCTTCGTGGCCTTACATATGGCCTGTGTCACACATTCTTTCTGTTTTTACAACCTGTAAAAAATATTAAAACTGTGCTATAAAACATGAATTTGGAGACTTAAGGCAAGAAATGCTATATCCACACAATCAGTTAAAATACTAGACACCCAGATTGCAGAGAATGTTAAAAAGTTTCCTCTTTTTTTTTTTTTTTCAGAAATTATGTTCTATTTTTGTTTCTTTTGGAAGGATTCTGTGTTTTATTTTCTAAGTGTTGTTGAAAATTTTTACATGTTCAAAATCTCAGCAATGCTTTTTGTAGACATAGACAACTTATTCTAAAATTTATATGGATAGAGGCACAAGGTAACTAAAACTATTACTGGAAAAGGAAAACTATATATTGAAAATGAAGAAAAAAATGAGAGGGAACACTCTATCTGATACTGGGGCCTACAATATAACTACAGTAATCAAGACAGTGTGGTAGTGGCAGAGAGTTAGATATAGATCAATGGAACAGAACAGATAAATCCACACAAATATGCTCAGTTGATTATTTTTACAAATGTAAAAAAGCAATTAAATATAGAAAGGATAACCTTTATAACAAATGCTGCTAGAACAATTGGACATGCAAGGGAAAAAATTAAGCCTCACACCATGTAAGAAAATAATTCAAGATAGATTATGGTTTTGAATGTTAAGTATAAGGCTATACAACTTAGAAAAAGAAGAGGAGAAAGATTTCAGATCTAGTCAAAGAGTTCTTAAATAGACACCAAAAGCATAACTATTTTGGGGGGGAAATTTATAACTGGACCCCATCAAAATTAAAAATCTTTACTCCACTAAAGACACTGTTAAGAGGTTGAAAAAGCAAGTTATAGACTGGAAGAAAATATTGCAAACCACATATCTGACAAAGGACTAGTATTTAAATTATATAAAGAACTCTCAAAACTCAACAGTTAAAAACAGAAAGAAAAACAAAGACCTAATTAGGTAAAAGACACAAGAGACATTTCACTGAAAGGAATATACAGATGGCAAATAAGCAAATTAAAAAAAAAAAACAACATCATTAGCCATTAGGGAAATGCAAATTGAGATGACAATGAGGTACCCCTCATTGTTTTAACTGAGTACCTAGTAGAATGACTAATATTAAAAAAATACCATTAACACCAAATGCTGATAGGCATGCAGAGAAATTGGATTAATTTTACATTGCTGGTAGGCATGTAAGATAGTACAGATGCTTTCGAAAACAGTTTGATAGTTTCTTATACAAGTAAACATGTAAGTACCATATGACCTAGTTATTGCACACATAGGAATTTATCCCAGAGAAATAAAAACTCTCTATACACACAAATAAAACAAAACAAAACAAACAAACAAACAAAAAACCTCTGGGCAGGGTGCAGTGGCTCACGCCTATAATCCCAGCACTCTGGGAAACTGAGGCAGATGTATCACCTGAGGTCAGGAGTTAGAAACCAGCCTGGCCAGCATGGTGAGACCCCGTCTCTACTCAAAATACAAAATTAGCTGGGTAATTACGTTCCTGTAATCTCAGCTACTCGGGAGGCTGAGGCAGGAAAACCACTTGGACCCGGGAGGTCAAGGTTGCAGCGAGCAGAGATTGTGCCATTGCACTCCAGCCTGGGCAACAAGAGTGAAACTCTGTCTAAAACAAACATAGAAATCCTGCACAAATGTCTGTAGCAGCTTTGGGCAGTATACACAGAGTGGAAACAACTCAGATATCCTCCATTGAGTATATTGCTAAACTTTGTTACATCCATACCAAGGAACATTACTCAGTAGTAAAAAGGAACAAATTATTGATATATGCAATAATTTGAATGAATCTCAAGTAATTTACACTGAATGTAAAAAGTCAATCCCCCAAAGTTACATAACATATAATTCCTCAAAATGGAAAAGCTGTGGGAATGAAAAATAGGTAAGTTGCTGCCTGGCATTGTTGGGGAAGAGAATGTGGCTACAAAAGAGTAGCAAGGGGGATCCCCGTGGTGATGGAAGTGTTCTGTATTTGGACTGTATCCATGTCTATATCCTGGCTGTGATACTGTACTATAGTGTCGCAAAATATTTTCATCAGAGAAACAGGGAAAAGGATATATGTGATCTTTCTGTGTTATTTCTAACAAATGCATATAAATCTATAATAATCTCAAAATTAAAGCTCAATTATAAAAAAAAAATGTAAGATGAATACAGGGGAAAGCCCAATGATAACACAGCTGAAAGTCTTTAATTTTTAGAGAAATATGCATCAGTTTGGGCTCTATCTTTGTCTTTTCGGTGTTGCTATAATAGAATACCTAAGGCTGAGTAATTTATAAGGAAAAGTTCATTTGGCTTATGATTCTGGTGGCTGTTAAGTCCAAAAACATGGTGCTGGCACCTGTTCAACTTCTTGTGAGGGCTTTTGTGGTGCATCATTACACGGCAGAGGATAAAACAGGAAGCGGACACATGAGGTGACCAAACAGGGAGAGGAACATCACTTTATAATAACCCACTCTCATGGGAACAAATTTGTTCCTGTGAAAGTGAGAACTCATTTACTCACCAAGACAGCATTAATCTATCCATGAGAGATCTGCCCTCAGGACACAAATGCCTCCCACTTGGACCCTCCTCCCAACAATGCTGCACTGGGAACTAAACTTCAACATGAGTTTTGAAGGGAACAAACTACATTCCAAACACAGCTGGCTTACTTACTTTTGGAATTTGGCTCTTAGAGGTGAGGAGGCTAGTATGAAGGGTACCCAGGCTTATAAATATTATAACTTGAATGGGATGGCACTAAAGTTTAAATGTTTTTTCTGTCGGAAACTCATGTTGAAAGTTAATCCCCAATGTATTAATAGGTGGGGCCCTTAAGAAATGATTGGGTTATGAGGGCTCTGCTGTCATGAATGATTAATTCATTAACGGATTTATGAATTAATGCCTCATTGGGTTAAGGGACTAATTGGTTATCATGGAAGTAGGTTATTTATCATGAGAGTGGGTCTCTAGCAAAAGCCAACTGGGTGCCAGTATACCCCTTCTCATCACTCTCCACACCACCTTGAGACTCTGCAGAGAGTCTCAGTAGCAAGAAGGCCCTCACCAGACATAGGTCCCTTACCCTGGGACTTTCCAACCTTCAGAACTATAAGAAATATTTTTTTAAGTGTAAATTACTGAGTCGCAAGTATTCTGTTATAGGAACAGAAATGAACTAAGATGGAAGGGCAAGAACTCTTGATGAAAATGCTTGCTATATTTCTTTCGGTGTTTTAAATATTTTATATGGTTTTATTTATCAATCAGATATTCCTTGCAAAGTGGCCCATATAGCTCACACGACAAAAGTTTGCATGTAGTTGTAGAAAGAAGGAAAGCAGGGTGCAAAGCAGAGTAAATTTAGAAAAAGCGTATTGTATATACTTATGTTCTGTGAATAAACTTGGAATTAGGCAAGACATTAATCAGTATGTACATGCAGTGTCACCAATGTATTATCTCTCAACTGTTTACTCATTTGCAAAAGCCATTGGCCATGAATTGCTTTGGGCTTATGTGGTGTGAGCTTTCATCCTTAACAAAATCACACTGTTACAGAGAAGTTAGGATGAGGTTTTGTGACTTCCCAATATTAATATATCTCTTTTTGTGGATTATTAATGTTTTGAGTTACATATATATAAATACTTTATGGAGAACCTAGTGTTTTGGACCATTAGTTACCTCCCTGGACCCCACGAAGGAAGATTTGATTTTGTAAGGGTATCTGTGATATCTTAGCTGTCGAATTCTCATGATTAGTTAGAGTAGTTAAAAAATGGGACCTGGACAAGCCAGGGCCAATTCTAGTACATACATACAAAAATCATGGAAAATAGAGCACAATTGCCCTGCAGTCTTAAGGGAGTCTTTTCAAGCAGTACACACCTGCATGTGTCCACTCTGACTGTTGGCATGGTTACTATTGATTGATGAGCATATCTTATTGGGTGTGAGGAATTTTTAACACCACCCCGATTCTAAAACTCTGTCATTCCAAATATTTTCCTCCTGACTCTTTTGCCATCTTTCAATCATCCTGTGTTATAGAAAGACTCTTGAGGGCAATTTAGTGCAGAGCTCCCCAGTTAGTATTCCATAGTATATTGGTTTATTGGTTCTCTAACATTAGTGTATGTCAGAATCACCTGGAGAACTTGTTTAAATGCAGATTGCTGGGCCATGCTTCCAGTTTCTGATTCCTTAGGTCTAGAGTAGGGCCCAAGAATTTGCATTTCTAACAACATCCCAAGTAATGCATGATGGGTTGCAGCCAATGGCGATGCTACAGAGTTGCTAGACAGTGATCTCCTCATCTTTGGCTGCTGCAACACTTGGGCCTCATATATCAGGTTGCTCACATGCTAGGCTGATCACCCCCGTGTGCCTTACAAATATTGTCACTTTTTACTTGTGCCATCATGTGGAAAGGTTGATGAATGCTGATTCCATGGATTTCTGGATAAGTGTTAGGGAACAAAACAGGACTTGTATTATTGAAAAATAAAGGTAAAACTTTGGACAGGCATCTTCATGCTTTTATCATAGGGTTAATACGTTTGCCATATAACACAGAGTGGAGGAATTTTGTGTATGAGGCAAATGCATCTTGTTCCAAAAATTTAGTCCTGATAACAAGAAGACTAAAGAAGAGGCCGGGTGCGGTGGCTCACACCTGTAATCCCACTTCGGGATGCCGAGGTGGGTGGATCACTTGAGGTCATGAATTCGAGACCAGCCTCACCAACACTGTGAAAACTGTCTCTACTAAAATACAAAAATTAGTCAGGCGTGGTGGCGGGCGCCTGTAGTCCCAGCTACTCGGGAAGCTGAGGCAGGAGAATTGCTTGAACCCGGGAGGTGGAAACTGCAGTGAGTCGAGATGAGAGACCAAAAACAATCAAATAGAAAACCTTTCCTTGCATTGTTTCAATCCACAGAGAACCTGGCTCTGGAAGTGACCCTGCCAGCCTGGCCATAGATGATGAAATCAGAGAGAAATAATGGGCAAAATTGGGCTCATTAGCATCCTACCCAGAAATTTGCACATTGGAACTAAGGGGTAGTTTGATGGGAATATCATTGAATCTATGAATTACTTTGGGCAGTATGGCCATTTTCATGATATTGATTCTTCCTATCCATGAGGATGGAATGTTTTTCCATTTGTTTGTGTCCTCTCTTATTTCTTTGAGCATTGGTTTGTAGTTCTTAAAGAAGTCCTTCATGTCCCTTGTTAGCTGGATTCCTAGGTACTTCATTCTCTTTGTAGCCATTGTGAATGGGAGTTCATTCACAATTTGGCTCTCTGCTTGTCTATTCTTGATAATATAATGACGCTTGTGATTTTTGCACGGTGATATTGTATCCTGAGACTTTGCTGAAGTTACTTATCAGCTTAAGGAGCTTTTGGGCTGAGAGAATGGGGTTTTCTAAATACAGGATCATGTAATCTGCAAACAGAGACAATTTGACTTCCTCTCTTCCTATTTGAATACTCTTTATTTCTTTCTCTTGCCTGATTGCCCTGGCCAGAACTTCCAATACTACGTTGAATAGGAGTGGTGAGAGTGGGCATCATTGTCTTGTGCCAGTTTTCAAAGGGAATGCTTCCAGCTTTTGCCCATTCAGTATGATATTGGCTGTGGTTTGCCATAAATTAGCCCTTACTATTTTGAGATATATTCTATTAATACCTAGTTTATTGAGAGTTTTTAACAGGAATGGATTTTGAATTATATCAAGGCCTTTTCTGCATCTATTGAGATACCATTTGACCCAGCAATCCCATTCGTGGGTGTATATCCAAAAGAATGTAAATCATTCTGTTATAAAGATGCATGCACACGTATGTTTATTGCAGCACTATTCACAATAGCAAAGACATAGAACCAACCCAAATGCCCAGCCATGATA
>NW_012103454.1:1988745-1993262 GCF_000951045.1 Mandrillus leucophaeus
GAGTCCCTGCTGCTCTCTCTGGGAGGAAGCCAGTTTTTAAGAGAAAAAGAAACTGAAAAGCAGAAAGAGAGAAAAATGTCAGAGCAAGGATCTTGGCAATGATGGAGATCCTTTCCCAGCTACTTCTGGGGGAAAACCTTATCTCTACTCCCTATGCTATCCTTGTGGATGTAAAGCTATTAGTGGAGCTATTAGTGGTTCCATGAATTGTTCTAGGTTGTCACTTCTCAGGACATGAGACTCTTTTTATTTGGGGGTTGAGGATTATCTATCTATCTATCTATCTATCTATCTATCTATCTATCTATCTATCTATCTATCCATCCATACATCCATCTACCTAATCTACCATCTACCTATACTTCAGGTCTCATATTACAAATGGCACTAGTTTGCTATCTCGACGTAATTTATATAGTAAAATTGGTTTCTCATTTATTATATGTGTCCTTATAAATATTATCTATATTATCTATATTAACTTTGGAAGTTAATATAGATTCCCAAATCCTATCCATTTATGGGAAGACAATATTTCCTCATCACTAAGGTCCCTTTGTTGTCCCACATGAGAGAGAGAGAGAGAGATGATGTGAATCAGTAAGTAAAACTCACTGACCTTATTTAAAGAATAGCCTCCTTTCTCTGGTGCATATTCAGAATTAAATGGGTTAGCTAGAAAGACTATGGAATTCCTTCCTATTCATGATTGTTTCTCACCTGCTTGGAATGGTTTCTGCTCAGTTGATAGTCTAAACTTAAGTTCCTTTTTAGAATCATGCTTCATGCTTTCTATCATCAGGTATCCTCTATGTGTTATACATACTCATGCTAATGTTTCTTTCTCTTAAGATAATATAGCATTTAAATTAAACCATGCCTTTTTTTCTTAAGAAAGTCTTTTTTTTTTTTCAGAAAATTTATTCTCTAGTGATTGGTAGCGCCAAGGATATATTTAAGCCACACAGTATTAGGGAAACCACTCAATGTCTTGCAAGTCATCTCTGATCAGTCTGTCTTCACGAGGTGACACAGCACAGTGATATATTACTGGAATATCAGATACCATGGCAAGCATTCTAAAGATGGTACATAGACTGGCACATTTTAAAAAATCATGAACATTTTTTTTTTTTTCAAATTTCAGGTTGATTTAGGAGGTGAAAAGATGCTTTTCATATAGAAGTTTCAAAGACTTTTAGAGTCTTATCAGATCTTCTGGTATACTGGAGGAATAACTCAGCAATAAATCAAAAACATTTTTTGCCAACACTCTCGTTTCAGTATTATTTTAAAAGTTTACTTTCCTCTGAGATTTACTCTGTGAACACATAGGCAATTATTACATTTCCCTAAACTTCTTTTTCTTCTGGAGCTCAATAATGCCTGTATTATTTTATTGTTTATAAATTGCTTCTAATTATGAAGGAACATATACTATAGTAATAAGTACATGAGTTCAAATAAATAGAAAAAAATTCTCTTTATACAAGAATAAGCATTAATATTTTGATCTATTTCTTTTAATCTTTTGTATTTGAATATTTTTTACACAGTTGAAATCACAGTATATATAATTTTATATAATTATATATAATAATTTAACAGTACATATTATTACTTTTTCACTAAATATGGCAACAGGAGCATATGTTCTGGTATAGTTCTGTAAACATTATAATGGTTGCATAATTTCCCGTGTTATGAACCAACCTGAATTTATATTAATGTTTATCTATTCTGGCCTATATGTTGTTTCCAATATTTTTAGAAACGTAAATAGCTCTGCAATAAATATATTGGCATAAGGATTCTTTGTTTCTTTTAAATTATTTCTTCTGTATATATGATTAGAAGTATAAAAATAGTATCAATAATTATCAGCATTTTTACTCATAATGCTGCCAAATAGCTTTCATACTGCTCTAAGAGTCAAAAGAAAACGTGGTTAATTTCAGTGCAATGAAGGCTCAATGTTATTAAGTGGATGTAATTCACCAAGATAATTTGATAGACTCTGGGTTCTATAATACTATTTTGGAGTCACCATAAAGGAGTTCTTTCTTGTTTCACATTATTCAATTTCATTCAATTTATGAAACTCTAATGAAAGTGCAGAAAAGTATTTGTAGTAGAGGTAAAGCACCCAATACAAATTCTACATCAACGTAATATAATTTTTCACTATTGCAGCATTCTCAAATAGTGTTTTTATAGCATTAGTTCCTGTGGCATGTACCTGTTCCAGTTCAAGCCAATCAGCCATCTCTAACAACAAGGTAGAGTAAGGGGGAAGAATAATATAATCTGTCCTTCTTTAGGCAGAGAAAAATTAGAGCCCCTGGTATGAGGTGAGGCTAGCAAGGGATTATTTATCATTTGATTACATGGATCATAATACTAAAGCTAAAGCTATTGAAATCATTTTCTATTTCACATTACTCATTATGTCCTCCCCTACAGTTAGCCTACGGACTAATGTCATACATTATCTGATGATAGCCCAAAATTTCCTAAAGAGCATTCTCCAAAGTGTCATAATCAACACAGGTTTTTTGAATGAGTATAATATATAGTAGTTAGAAGGGCCTCAATTGTTTTCTATTTTTTTTAAAACTAGTCTTATTACTCCACTTTTACTTGTTTTGATGTGCTCAAATTTAAAATCACTATTTGAAGAGGCATAAAATTTTAACTCATTACTATTCGTATATATTATCTACAGAAGAGTTTGATTAGATTATAGATCATGCTCTTAACATTGATAAACTACTCTATTGAATGGCAATACTTTCTACAGCTATTATCCTTTTTTCCCAATACGTATCTTATTTTACTCATTTTACATTTAGAAAAAGAGATGTTCAGGGTGGTGGTATACTTTGTTCGAGGTCATTCATTTAGAATTAGTAGGTCTAGTTTGGTAAACTCAATTCTTACTGATTTCAGTTTGTGGTCTTTTCAGTTCACTAAACAGGCAACTGACTCCTAGCTCTCCACTAAAAATGTGAGTAAGTTGACATTTTGAGAAATACTGGATACTGAATAGTTATGGGTAGAGGAGGAGTTGGCAAAAATGAAAGAGGGAACCAAAAATCTACGAAAAAATCAGAGGCGAAAGTGAAGCCTTTGTATGATATTATATTTACTGTTTACAGTCAGAATCTTTTCAGTTCAATATGGTGTCCTTCAGTTCTAATTGCCTGGTGCCTGTTAATTTTTTCCTAAAATTTTGAATATTTAAAAAGAGATATATGCCTGTGGTATTTAGGAATCTGGGAAAAGGAGATGTTAGAAGTCCAACTGTTGATTTAATTAGGAGGACAAAACACTTCTTGCTGTACTACTTTTTCTAAAGTTACCTTTTCTCTACCAGTACAGAAATGAATTTTAAAGATTCAAAAGGCAAGGTGGCACATAGTATCTGCCATTACACTATGATCTGAACAATACCATTATCTCCCCTGGGTACCTCAATTTTGATTTATAGTCCTGTAGAGATACACACACACACACATACACACACACACACACACACAAAAAAAAAAAAAAAAAAAAAAAAAAAAAAAAAAAAAAAAAAAAAAAACGAAATTCAGCTGTTCTCTTAGATTTTGTTGTATTGACTGTTGTCTTCCTGATGCTAATTGCCACCTTTGTCAACAACTTCATTGGCAAACCCAGAGTTCATCAAGCATGTAGACTGAACTCATCTCCTGGGCAGCATCCATACCACCAATTACGAATCAGTGCTTATGAATATAAGGAGCAACTGTCTCTGGAGCTGTGAGTCCATGAACTTTCACAAACACTCACATTTATTCAGTTAAAAAGAAAAAAAGAGAAAGAAAAGAAAACAGTTTGAAAAGGTAGTTCAACTTGCTAGTTCATTCAAAGATACTGAGGACATATGCTCAATATGCCATTTCTTTATTGTAATCATGCTAGTTCAGAAAAAAACCCAGTAGGCAAGCTAAATATGCCAGGTTACTTAGGTCATGGCTTCACATGAAAGTGTTAGTACCTTTTGCAAACAAAAATATCCCTTCTTATTGATGCCAGTGCTGCTTAGCATGCTGCTCCTCTTTACTACCTTACCTGGTGGCTTCATTATTGCTGCTGGGCACCTACCCATCATTTTATTTCAGAGCCATAACTCGGTCATGTTAATTACTCAAGAATCAGGTGTGATGGCTTTAATGAGCTAATAATAATTTAACGAAAACTCAGTATTTCATGGCTCTTTGGAATTGCTCTTGTTCGCCCAGTGACGTGACATGCAGTGTTGTAAAGTTGTGTTAACACCACAGTGCGTTCATAGATCTTTAAAAATAAGGTTTTTATGAGTTTTGTTTTGTTTCCTTTTTTCATAACAATCTCTTGTTGACTGCCTAAAAGTTCCTGAGAGGACTGAACTTTGGACTACTTTAAAAATTTGCATCATGTTTTCTTGGCTGCTGGTTCCTAGCACTCCATAGATTAGTACAGAAATCGTTTTACTTTTCTTTAAACATTAATCA
>NW_012103454.1:1993607-2019062 GCF_000951045.1 Mandrillus leucophaeus
TATTTTACTTTCCTCCTGTTTTAGGTAGCATTTAAAAATCTTTAAAACATGTCACATCACTTTGTTTTAAGTGTGCTCTGGTGATCATTGCTGGAATAATGATGCAAATTCGTTTTTTTCATTTGAGAACAATTTCATGGATTTCTGAATCATTAGCGAGATATTTAATCATGATATTTTCTTAGATCTTTTAACCTTTTCTGGTAAAACTCAAAGTTGGCTGCCATTTGAGAATTTACAACAGTAAATCAAGCTGGCAATGGCTCTATCTTTCCATATTGAAAGACTTAATGCTTGGCACTATCCACATATTTTTGGGATCCTTACAGAGTTGAGGTTCCTTCAATTGCAAATTAATGCATTCGGCAGAAAACTACTTCTAGACCACACTCATATTTTGATATTTAGAACCTATATTTAAAGCCAAAATAAACATTTTTACTGTAGGGACATGGAAACAGACACAGGAGATTGGCTTTTTCATAATAGAAACCCTGTCTGTTCTTATTCTAGGGAATGAGGATGTGATAAATTTAGGCAATTAAAAAACCCTAAATAAACTAGATCATTTTGGAAATCTTATATGCTGTGAAGACAGTGCAGAATTATGTGATAAAATGCTGCTTGTGGGGACGGTGGTGGCAGTGGGCAACCATGCTAGGTAGGAGGGTCAGCGAAGACCTGAGACATGATGACGGAGGTTTTAACAACCTGATTGAAATATAAAAAATTAATGACGAAAATGAGCTTTTTAAAAATTAGAATGGGATATATATATGTTTTGAACAAATTGAAACGGTGGCAGGTGATCAGAGGCAAGAGTTTTCCATTGACTTTTGAAGCTGAAGTGTCTTATTTTCTCACATATGTGAATAATGACTTTTCATCAAACTTGTTACATGATGATCTGGTGGAAGAAAATTCCAAACAGAGGGAATACCAAATATATAGGACCCTATTTGAGAGATAGCTTGACTCAAAAGAGGGACAGCTGGAAAGTTAAGAAGAGCCAAATGATATAGGGCTTTGTAGACCACGAACAAGGTTTGGCTTTTACTCTTAGAGTGGTAGGAATCCATTTAAGAATTCCAGGGCTGGGCACGGTTGCTCACATCTGTAATCCCAGCACTTGGGAGGCTGAGGTGGGAAGATCACAAGCTCAACAGATCAATACCATCCTGGCCAACACGGTGAAACATCGTCTCTACTAAAAATACAAAAATTAACTGGGCGTGGTGGTGCATGCCTGTACTCCCGGATATTCGGGAGGCTGAGGCAGGAGAATCGCTTAAAACCGGGAGGTGGAGATTGCAGTGAGCCGAGATCATGCCACTGCACTCCAGTCCTGCAACAGAGTGAGACTCCATCTCAAAATAATAATTTATATATGTGTGTGTATATATATATATGAATTCTAAAAGAGGGGTTGTTCTAATCTGATTTGAATGAAATTGTGGTCGACAAAGAGAAGCTGGGAAAAATTAGGCAGAAGGACAATTAAGTGACAATTACATGCCTTATTCCAAGAAATGTCTATTTGGGTCTTTTGCCCATTTCTTAAATTGAGTTACTTGTTTTCGTGCTATTGAATGTTTGCATTCCTTATATATTTTGGATATTAATCTCTTATCAGTTACATGGTTTACACACATTTTCTCCCATTTTATAGATTTTCTCTTTACTCAGCTGATTGTTTCCTTTGCTGTGCAGAAGCTCTTAGTTTGATGCAATCCCATTTGTCTATTTTTGCTTTTGTTGCCTTTAGGGTCATATGCATTGCCCAGACTGAAGTCGAAAAGTTTTTCCCCATGTTTTCTTTTAGTAGTATTACAGTTTGGGGTCTTATGTTTAGGTCTATAATCAATTCAAATAAATTTTTGTATGTGGTATGAGATAATGGTCCAATTTTATCCCTCTGAATGTGAATATCTAGTTTTGCCAACACCATTTATTGAAGAGACTGTCCTTTTCTCATTGTGTGTTCTTGGTTTCCTTGTCAGAGAGGAATTGACCATAAATGCATGAATTTATTTCTTGGTTCTCTATTCTGTATTCCACTGGTCTACATGTCTGTGTTTATGCCAGGACTGTGCTGTTTTGATTACTATAGTTTTATAGTATATTTTAAAATAAAGTAGTGTGATGCCTCAAGCTTTGCTCAATATCACTAATCACCAGGGAAAAGCAAGTTTTGCATCAGGACATATAAAGTTTTGGTGGGGCACAATTTATTCCATAACAATGATCACCTTACCTGCCCAGTGAAAGGGGCTTTGTTTGTAGTTTCCTGTCCATCCTGCAATCTTTCTCATGAACATCCCATGGAAACCTGTGAAAATGAGCTTAGGAATATAAAATTGCCTTGTGTTTGGGTCTTTCCGCTATTCCAGGTGGACACACTAGTACACACTGAACCTTTAGTAATTTGTTAAAATTTTACTGATTTCTTTTCTTACCCATGTTTGCAGGGATTAGTTCTTTTCCTCATGATATGCCACAGTGGAGGCACTTGATATGCTTCATTTTTCTTTCAAGTCTTGTCCCCTCTGAGATTCAGACTCTTAGGTTGCCCTGCGATCTCAGCTCTCTGATGAGCTCATAAACACTTACAATTTTGTATTTTATCCTGTATTTTCTCATTGATTGGAGTAATTTTCTCTGCAGGTTTTTATATAGTGATTGGAAGTAAAAACTCCAGTTCTTTGTGTGTAAAGCTAAGCATTTATCTATTTTCATCTGTTAGACTCTGTTTCCAGCATTTCAACAAAATCTCTTCTGCTTATAAACAATGATCCATAATACAGATGGTTTCCAGGAATACTTCTATTTCTGCTCATGCTCTTAGCAAGTCAAGGATGGAGATTCCTATCTCTAGAGTTGCTGGGCATCCTGCTCATTCCATTCTAAACCTGGCTCTATTGAATAAGGAAAATGAAGTGTCTGAGTGGACATAGAGGAAATGGTGGAAGAAACAAAGTGGGGGAAGTAAGAGAAAGAACATGACTTTGTCTCTATTGAAGGCAGCCATCATGCTGTATGCAGTAGTTGCTGAGTCCTTCATATTCTGGCTCTTACATGTGTCTCCAGCCTCACTTCCTGCCATTCCTGTTTATAAATGCTATGTTGTAGCCATATTGAATTACTCGCCATTTCCCAAACATACTTCAAATTATTTGCAAATGTTGACTTGTCCTTCTGGAATGCCTTTCTATCTGTGCACTCCAATCCCTACTTGGCAAATTCCTACTCAGATTTCAAAAGCGACCTTTTCTATGTAGTGCTTCTTGAAACTCAGGCAGAGGTACCTGCTCCCTCTTATATAGAGAGATAGTTGTTTCCTCTTCTGTGATTTCCTAGAAGTCCAATTATGTCTTGTTGCACCTGGTGCATTATGCTACATTCAATGGATCATCATCTGCCCAAAATCTTGTGAAGATATGAGCATGTAAAGCCTGCCAAGGCAAGGCTGATGGTCAGCACAGATCCAGACATACTGCAGTAACTGCTGATTTGTTAGTAACCAAATGATGTCTCCTTCTTGAATTGCTTCAAATCCTTGAAGCATGTTTTCTTCTCAAATTACTTAAAGTCTATCAGTTGGTTATGTCCCACTTACAAGGGTCAGGACTGTGAAGCATAAATCCTCCTTGGGGGCAGAAAAATCTGAGAGCCATCAGTTATTGTGTACAAATAAGCAAGATGTCCAGGGTTTCTCCAAGAGTCCACAACTAATCTTAACCTCAAAGGATAGGGTTTGGTGTTAAGGGCAGTAAGAAAGGACAAACTAGTGGATATCTAGCAAATTCCCTTTTTTTCAGCTACAGACGCTAGCCTTAGGACCTGTGTGTGTATAACTCCAGACTTTGAGTGATACAGGACCTCCTGCCTCTTCCTGTGTTCTTCAGCAAGCTTTTTTGTTTGTCTGTTTACCATGATTTATTTGAAGTTCAATGTCACTAATTCTGTGATAACTGAACTCTGTGACCACTTTATCCACAACACTTTGAAAGAAGCTATTTAGCTGGTGGAAATATTATACATGGTACTTTCTAGTCATTCATATGTGGCTAGAAAACCTCTCAGTCTACCGTAAGGTTTCTATTTTCCAAACCAGCCACTCAATTCATCTTTGTCACAAGGAAATGAAAACAGGGTTTGTGTTGCTTCAAACAATAGCTCTACAAGTGGCTGTGATTGAAGAACCTCAGTACCAAGACAGAGCTGGCTGTTATATAGTATGGCTATGCTGTTCATTTTCCCAGATCATGTTTGAGAGTCTTTTTGTTATTAATCTATTATTTTAAAAATTTTAAAAATTGATTTGCTTAGAGATGGGATCTCACTCCATTGGCCAGGCTGAAGTACACTAGTGTGATCATAGCTCACTGCATCCTTTAACTCCAGGGCTTAAGTAATCATCCTGCCTCAGCCTCTCAAGTAGCTTATACTATAAGCATGTATCACCACGCCCAGTTCATGTTTGAGGTTTTATGATTTACTGAGAGTAAATATTCTTCCTATTGACAATAAGAGTGATTACTGTACCATGAAGAAAACTGATTGGACATCAAGTTTAGTTTTCTTACCCTGGAAATTGAAAGGACTTATTCTTATGGATTAAAAAACATTCAACTTTAAAGTTCTGCTGCACTTGGCTACAACATGTATTACACTTCTATGAATGGCATGTGCTGGATCTAATACAATCGGAAGAAAAAGCATTCAGTAAATGTTACTACCAATTTTACTTTTCTCTGCTTCCTTTTATTTAGTTATTCACCTATGTGAAATTGTAAGCCAACTGCAGAAACCAGTGTTGCTGCCCTAATCTTCTATTTTAGACAGAGAAACTAGTTGAATATATAGTCACAGAAACAATTACCATTAAATATTTCTGTAAAACTTCAGCTATTATTTATGAGCTTCCTGTATCAAATAAAAACTGGATAGACAGGAAACATGTGAACTCTTCAGAGAGATAATGAAGAATGATGTGATCATTTCAAATTGCTTGGAAAAGGAAATAGCAAAATAACCAACTAAGTGCATTCAGTAATACAGTGTCTTCTTGACGATTTAGAATTGAAAAGGTGTGATGAGAATAAGCTGTATATTCCAAAGAAAGTGACCTTATCATTTTTAGTCCACATTCTCCTTATTTCTACCTCCTCATAAACAGCCCCATCAGGCATCAAGAACAAACTAGAGATGAGGGATGCTTTATCTTTAGCAGTGATTTGTTCACTTCCTCATTCTTCCTTTTCACTTGTAGGATAATGAGAGAGAGTAAAATTGTTTTAGATGATAGAAAGTGATGTGCATATGTGTGTGTGTGTGTGTGTGTGTGTGCACGCGCGCATGTGTGCTCATTAATGAAGCAGTGTTTCTTAAACTAGGCCCCCTTACTTCAGCTTGGCTGGAATTTGTTACAAAACACACATAAATACTTTCACTGGGTGGGGACATTCTGGCAGTGGTTCATGAGTTTCTTTCTCTTCCACATCCTGTGTGCCTCCTGGGTCATAAATATTTACATAGTCCTCAGACTCCTTCTAAAGTGGGTCTACTTAACACTTGTAAACCAAGAAGTGTCTGAGGCAGGTCTCCACTGATTTAGAAAAAGGAAGAAAAATGGGGTGGGGAGAGTAGGCAATGAGGCAAGTGTTTATATTCTTTGATTAGTGCTGAGTGAATCTACATTTTATGTGTGAAAAGAGGGGTAGAAGAAAAGTCAATTAGGCATTTGTCTTGAGCTCACAAATCTACATTTTACATAAGATAAAGTAAACGTAAAAACAGTGAGTAGAGGAGGAAGTGCATTTCTACATTTTACATAAGATAAATGTAAATAAAGACTGAGTAGAGGAAGAAGTACATTACGCATTTGTCTTGGGGTGAGCAGAGGCTGATTCCTCATCTTGTCCTTGTTCCATACTGATGAAGATAAACTGGTAACTTACATTGTCAGGGTGAGATTCAACAGAACTCTGTTTTAGGGCTACTTACAGAGAAGATGTATATTCTGAAAGAATTGGGGGCCCACATGGAATTTACTTGAGAGCAGTTTGTGAGCAAGGCTATCTGGGCAGATATATGACCCTTTATCATTGCTGTAAACTAACTTAAGTATGAGGCTATGACATAGGGTGGTGAAATTGCAGCTATCTGCTTGGGAACAAAAGGCAGGCAAATTTTTGCATGACTCAGTTCCCAAGCTTAACTTTCCCTTTGGCATGGTGAGTTTGGGATCCCGAGATTCTATTTTCTTAAACACAATGAATCAAAGGCTTCAGTGACACCCAGAAAAGATATGCCCTGTTGTCCTGCCTATTCACCATGGCTTCTCACAAGTTCACCCCTGTGACAAAATGCTTTTTCCTTGCTTTTCTCCACAGGACCCAATTGTCTGTTGCCATTTGTGCTACTCTTACTATACTTCACGCTTTCTACCACTGTCCAAATTTCCAAAGTCCCTGTACTACCACCACTATCCTAAAAAAGTTTATCTAGCAGGAGTTATCTCTTGTTCTGCTCCAGTCAACTGCTTATTTATTTTTCAGAATGAAGAAATGTGATTTTTTAGAACATACTCCAGGAAGCCTCCAAAATTCATATAGCCTGCCTTTTAGCTGCAAGGGAGTCCATTTTTACTATCTTGGCTCCAAAGCTACCAAGTTCGGTTTTATACCTCACTTTCCAGAAGGGAGTAAATTTGGTCCCTAAATCCTTGCTTGGAAGTGTATTTCCTCTTCCCTCATGCAGTCCCTACCCTGTTTGTCTTTAAGAAGCTTTTAAATATATGCATAACTTCTGAGGATGTAACAACCTGAACAAACATGTTAGGTGTGCTGTCCCTTTAGACTGGGGCAACACAGGCTGCTTGTCCACCCAGTAAACCTGTTAAGAAAGACCTTATTCTGTCTGTACTTCTTTTCCTGCCAATAAAATGGGACTAAAAACATGTTCATAAATTAATTATGGCAGATAAATATGAAAATACACACAGAACAATTAATATGGTATCTGGTACATAGTGGTACTTGGTCAATGTTTAATTTTTTTATTTTCTTGTCTCTCCTCTCCACCTCCCTCAAGCCACCTGAATTGAGCTCAAAATAGAAAATGTACAAGTAATTTTAACATTGCTGACAGAAGTAAGCCTTCATGTCTGATAAAAGACTATGGAACTACACTTGTGTCACCTTTTTCTAAATATATTCTGGTAATTATTGCTATGACATCTGCCCCAACTAGGTTAATTGCTCTGATTTTTAAAAAGAAGAAAATGTACATACATTAAAACAATTATATATGAGCACTTATTCCAGAGAGATACATTTAAAGCACTTCTGAACAGTGTCTAGAAAACTAGAGATTGGCTTAGTTTTGCTTTACTTTTTGGATGTTTATGAGAACTGACAGGAAACCTTTGCTATAACCAAAGTTTAATTCTCTCATGATATTAATATTTTTATTTTCTCTACTATTTATTGAGAAAAATCTGGTTTAAGTTAGAAAACTAGTTGCGATCAGGAAGTACTTCAGTTTGGGATGTTATAAACTGTCAAAAATGAACTTCCTAATGTGATTACAAGCTACCCTCTTTGGCCTTATTACATCTGACAATTGAACTGTCACCTCTGTGTTTTACTTATTATGATAATGGATGCAGTTGGTAAACCTAAGCAAAAATGTGGAAAATAAGGTTTTGGCTTGTTAGGAAGGCAGTTGTGATATGCCTCGGATTTGAGCATTTGGGAGATGTCAGTCAAAATCTGAGATCTGTTTAAGCAGACAGCTGAATTTTGACAGGAATGATAACCCATTTACTGTCTCTGCAGCAAATAAGCCACTTCTTTACCTCCAGATACTTTTAAAAAATGCATTTAAAACTTGTTTTCTCCTTTCTCTTCTTCTTCCTCCTCTTCCTCTTCATTTGTCCTCTTTGCTCCGGAAGTATGTGAAAAAGGCCACTCAGCAAATGCCTATACATCTTTGATTTCATCCTTAGTTGGAGAATCTAAATTTTATTTGGGGATGTAATGTACCCATCTAAAATATTTCATTTTCTAGTAGTTCTGGTTAATAATGTGTTAATAAATGCATTGTGTTGACTTTCTGGGAATAATGCTAGGGGAAGCTGACTCAACTGCTTCCTGGATGGTGAACAAAGCGACAGAACTTTTGGCAGCTGCCTTGGACTACGAGTTTACTTGATGACAGAAGCCACAGGCTCAGCGGTAGAACAGAGGTAAAGAAAGAGCCTGAGCCTGAGGATCCTGGAACTTCCACGGTCTTGACTGCATCCTCCAGATTCACTTTGCCTATGAGAAAAAGAAAACTCTATTTTGTTTAAGCCTTGTTTATCTATTTATTTTTCTTTTTCTATAATATGGAGTGCACCAAATTCCAAAAGATACAAATGGCTTTTGTGTTATTTCATGGAATATTGTACTATGGTTTTGTTGGGTGTTTCCATCTTCAAAGCAACCAACCAACCAACCAACCAACCCACCAACCCACCAACCCAAAAACCTACCACCAAGCATACATATAAACAACAAAACAAAATCAGAATTGTGGAGGTCAATTAAGTTTGTTAATCCATCCAATCTAATGCACACATAGCTAATGTGAACACCCACAGTCTATAGGAGCACAGTAAAACTAGAGCAATGACAAAGCTAATTCTCCTTATAGCAAAGGTTGGTTTAAGGTTGTTGCAATCTGTGGGAGTGTGATTCTTTACACTGAACAAACACGTCTTTGAATCTGGCTGAACTAAGTAACTCAAAAACAGCAAGCAGAAGGAATACAAAACGCATGTGCAAAGGTTTTTATATATTCAATTTTTGATAGTTTTGTTTCATGAATAGGATAAGTGATGAAAGTATAATTTTTTATGAAGGTCGATTGCGGAAATGTAGATCCACTAAATGGGTTTGATGATTTTTGTACTTTACATTTTAAAATTTACCTTTCAAATACTTTTGTGTATTTTCATCTTATAGGATTTAATCCTTTTTCAGATAAAAAGTGTTTCTACATGTAAAATTATTTTATCATTCCCATATATGATATGACAATCATTAAGATAGATATTTGAAACTACAGAGAACAGTTAAATTCAGTCTAACTGAATATAAAACTCAGCATGCATAAATCTAAATTTACACAGAGGAGGAAGGGATTATTTACTTCAGCAAGGATTTTCTTCATTTACCAGTTTTCCCTATAATTTTGCTTCAAGAAGTAGCCCAATTATCAATTTAAAATATATTTTGATTGATACAACATATGTTTCAGACATATCTGGCAAACATAAAGCAAAGTATACCAAAGTCTACATATGAATTGTCAACTCTAAAAGACCTTGGCTCATATTAAGTGTTTGGCTGGATGCAAGGCTATGGAAACTGGCTGTGCAGAGATATTTAGAAACATCTTTCTTTAATACTATGTAGGACTGATGGTGAGCGTTGCAGCTGCCAGTGATATACTAAACACATTTGCTGTGGCCAAGAGCACAAAACAAAGCTGCTTGATCTGCTGTTGTTTATTATCCTCTTTTTAGTAGTATTCTCAGGTTGCCTTCAAATGTTGAGTTTAGATCACAAGACTCTGGTCCCTTACATTGCAATAGCAGAAGTGAAGTACCAACTGCTCTCTGTTTCTGCAGCCACAGTCAGAATGATGGACAGCAACTTCCAGATCACATCGCAATGGAGCACCTAGCATGAACATGGTTGGTTGTCCTGAATGTTGCCTGGATAATACCTTCATAACCTGCTCTCAGCCTCTGCACTAAAAGTTGTGAAGAGCAGATACAGCTGATTTCTTAAAAATGATTTCAACTTTTATTTTGGATTCAGGAGGTACATGCGTAGATTTGTTACCTGAGTATAGTGCGTGATGCTGAGGTTTGGGATATGATTACTCCGTCACTCAGACACTGAGCATACTACCCAATAGTTAGTTTTTCAACCCTTGCCTCCCTCCCTCCCAACCCCTACAGGAGTCCCCAGGGTCTGTTGTTCCCATTTTTATGTCCATGAGTTCTCCATATGTAACTGCCACTTGTAAGTGAGAACGTGCAGTATTTGCTTTTCTGTTCCTGTGTTAATTCACTTAGGATAATGGCCATCAGCTGCATTCTCATTGCTGCAAAGGAAATCATTTTATTTTCTGTTTGCATATTACTTCATAGTGTATAAGTGCCACATTTTCTTTATTCAACACACTGTTGATGGGCACCTAGGTTGGTTCCACATCTTCACTATTGTGAACAGCCCTGCAATGAATGTGTGAGTGCAGGCATCTTTTTGGAAGCATGATCTATTTTTCTTTGGGTATATACCCAGCAATGGGATTACTGGGTAATTCTGTTTTAAGTGCTTTGAGAAATCTCCAAACTGCTTTCCACAGTGGCTTGAACTCATTTACATTCCCATCAACAGTGTATAAGCGTTCCCTTTTCTTTGCAGCCTCTCCAGCATCTGTTTTTTTGACTTTTAAAAAATAGCCATTCTGAATGGTGTGAGATGGTATCTCCTTTTGGTTTTGATTTTCATTTCTCTGATGATTAGTAATGTGGACTATTTTTCATATGTTTGGTGGCTGTTTGTATGTCTTCTTTTGAGAAGTGTCTATTCATGTACTTTGCCAACTTTTCAATGGAGTTTTTTTTTTTTATTATTGTTCAATTGCTTAAATTCCCTTAAGCAGTATGGTTTCTGGCTATTAGGGCTTTGTTGGATACATAGTTTGTGAATATTTTTACCCAATTTATAGGTTGTCTCTTTACTCTGTTGATAGTTTCTTTTACTATACAGAAACTCTTTCACTTAAGGAAGTGTCATTTGTCAATTTTTGTTTTTGTTGAAATTGTTTTTGAGGACTTAGTCATAAATTCTTTCCAAAGGCCAATGTCCAGAATAGTGTTTCCTACGTTTTCTTCTAGGATTTGTATAGTTTGAGGTCTCACATTTAAATCTTTACTCCATCTTGAGTTAATATTTGTACATGGTGGAAGGTAGGGGTCCAGTTTCATTCTTCCGCATATGGCTTGCCATCTATCCCAACACCATTTATTGAATGGGGAGTCCTTTGCCCATTGCTTATTTGTGTTAGCTTTGTTGAAGATCAGATGACTGATACAACTGATATATATCATTAATGTCTCGGTCTTCCTCACTAACAAAATCCTGACTTTGTTCAGTTACCACAAGACCACAGGAAAGATAATCTTACCCACAGCTTGGGATAAATTATAATGAGTGTTGGTAGCGATTATCCTAGTTCCTTTGCTGTTTATTGTTTTGGTTTGGGCAAGTAACCCATATGAGAGCAGCAGTCTTTTGGAGGGGATTCCGACAATGATTTTTCTAGCTCTTGATAAGGAGACACTAAGGAGTTGTGCTTTTCCCCCTCTCTCTCTCACTTTCCCCAGGTATACTGAGTCTAGATATCACTCACCCCAGATATACTGAGTCTAGATCTAACTCACTTTCCCCAGGTATACTGAGTCTAGATCTAAATTCGGGAACTTCTTCAGACCTCTTGCAACAATGAAGGAAGACAAACAATCTGAGGGCAAAGAGAAAACACTGAGGAAGATAAAGCAAAGAAAGGAAATAACCTGGTTCTTTTATGACTTTGTTCTTGATGACTGTAACTCACCTGCAGCCACCTCAGCTATAGACATTTGTTATGACAGACATGCATTTCCTTATTTTTAGAGTCAATTTGAGATGGCCAAAGGCATATATAAATCCAACTGTAAATTATAATAAATTATGATATATGAAATGTAATGTATAATGTTATATTTATAATGTTATAATTAGATAGCAGAATTTTAGGGTTTGTATTAGTCAGGATTCTCCAGAGAAACAGAGTCAGTGGGCAGCATAGGGAGAGATAAGATTTATGATAAACAGTTGGCTCATATGATTACAGAGGCTGAGAAATCCCATGATCTGCCATCTGCAAGCTGGAGACACAGGAAAGCCAGTAATATAAATCAATCAGAGTCCAAAGGCCTGAGAACCAGTGGAGCTGATAGTATAAATTCTAGTGAGAGGACCTAAAAAGGCGAGAGAAAATGTCCTAGCTCAAGCAGGCAGGCCAGAAGCAAAAGGGGGGAATTTCTCCTTCCTCTGTCTTTTGTTCTATTCAGGCCCTTAATAGATTTGATGAGGCCCAGCCATGGTGGGAGGGCAATCTACTTTACTGAGTCCACCAATTCAAACGCCAATCTCATCCAGAAACACCCTCACAGAGACACCTAGAAATAATGCTTAATATGGACACTCCATGGCTAGTCAAGTCAAGACATAAAATTAACCACAATAAGGTTGAAACGGATCTGTCAATCTGACTAAGGAAGAATTAAATATTAACATAAAATGGGTACAGGTTGATGATTTTATTTTTCCATGGCACAGAACTACTTTATTAGCAATATTACCATAAAGAAATGCAGGCCAGGCAAGGTGGCTCACGCATGTAATCTGAGCACTTTGGGAAGTCAAGGTGGGCAGATCCCTTGAGCCCAGGAGTTTGAGACCAGCCTAGGCAACATGGCAAAACCCTGTCTCTACAAGCATACAAAAAATAAGCAGGGCATGGTGGTGTATGCCTTTGGTCTCAACTACTTAAGAGGCCGAGGTGGGAGGATTGCTTGAGCCCGAGAGGCAGAGGTTGTAGTAAGCCCAGATTGCACCATGTCACTCCAGCCTGGGTGAAGAGTGAGACTCTGTCTCAAAACAAAAAGAAAAAGAAAAGAAAGAAAAGGAAATGCAAGTGGTTGCAGTGGTTGATGATCCCGTAAGATTCTTGATGAGACATTATTTGAAGTGCCTAGGTTTCTTCTAAAGCTTTCCAGAAGCACATTGTAAACTTGAACACAACTGGAAGGAAAAAAAAGAATAGAGAAAATTTGGGGTTATAAATCTCTAGTCAGGCCAGAGGTAGAGAGTGTATGGATTAAGCAAATTTACTGGCCCACCTTTAAGATCATTTTTCTTAATGTTGCTGAAAATCTCAAGACTTGGGAAAGTGTCCTGCATCAATAAACTCCTAGCTAACTTTATATTCCATTTCTTCTCTGATCCAACACCCTGGACATCCACTCCCACACGTGTTGCCCTGGTTCTTGCCAGTACATATTTGCTGGGTCCTCAATTCTTTCAGTGAAAGGGTGACTTCATCTCATATCAGAGACTGTTTTTGCTTTGGGCATAAGCTGAGACCTGACCCTATTTATTGGTCCATATACAACAAGCGAAGGTGGAGCCAGATCTGCAGAAGGACATACATTGTCTTGTAAGGACCTTGAATGAGGTCCTTGCAAGGTGTCCTGACATGGCTAAGCTGGTTTTCTGTAGCAAGAGAGAACGGAGTGCATCTGCTAGTCAGGTCATCAAGGAGATATGTAGTTTCACAGTATTCAGGCACAATCACCTAAGCCTACCAATTCTCAGGATCCTATTCTTTCTCTACCAACACTCCAACTTTAGAAAAGGAGGCCTGTCAGTTTTGTATGTAGTATCATTTGCAGCTCTGCCACTCTTTCATTTAAACCCTAGGACAGATATTTTGCATGAAACAACTAATGCTGTGAAAGATGAGAGTCTTTAAACGCTATAAAGGAGGCCTTTGGCATTCGCAACATGTTCTGAATTGATGGTTGACTTATCCCAGCCTACCACTTTTTTTTCTTAAAGGATTCCAAGACAGGTAGGAAAAAACTTTCCAATACACAATCTGTATAATTTCTATTGCCTTTGTCTTGCCCATGTACTTAGTGTTACTGAATAACCCAGTGCTTGTCCTTCTCTCTGTACTTTATCCCAATCCATTTGATGTCAGGTAATTAGTAACTGTGAGGCTACATATATCACGCCAGAAGCCTTGCTACCCCGCTCTTCAGCACTGCCATCTTTGCCATCTGACCTCAGTGATCCAAATTCAGAATTCAATCCCAGAGTTCTACTTTCTATGGTAACTTCTGGCACCAAATTTGTATGAATTTCCCCACAGCAGAGTCTGAGACAGTTAATTGGGTAACGGTTATTTATTTTGGACATAATTCTAGGAAGCAGGAATGATGGGACAAAAGAGCCAATATAAGGGGCATTATGTAGGTTGCTGCTGAGGGGAATAGGGATTGGATTATGTTGAGACCTCCTAAACAGATTATAGAATGTCTCCCTGAATTTTTCTCCCAAAGTACAGCAGGTTGGGGCAACGGTAAACCAGCACTTGTCTAACATTCTAAAGTACTTTTCCTGCGGATGTGAGGCCCCTGTAATCCTGTACTTGTATGTGGGCCAAGAGGGTTCCTGAAACTTCAGAGAAGGTACAGAGATGCATAGCACCCTTGAGACCAAATATTGTCAATGCAAAGTGACAACTGCAGATAAAATTTGAAAAGAGCAGAGGGAGTATGACATGGTACTTTATTAGTCTGTTATCATGCTGCTAATAAAGACATATCCAAGACTAGGTAATTTACAAAGGAAAGAGGTTTAATTGACTCACAGTTCCACATGGCTGGGGAGGTCTCACAATCAGAGAGGAAGGTGAATGAGGAGCAAAGTCACGTCTTACACGGCAGCAAGAGAGAGAGCATGTGCAGGGGAACTCCCCTTGATAAAACCATCAGATCTCATGAGACTTATTCACTATCACGAGAGCAGCATGGGAAAGACCCACCCCCACGATTCAACTACCTTCCACTGGGTCCCTACCACAACATGTGGGAACTATGGGAGCCATAATTCAAGATGAGATTTGGGTGAGGACACAGTCAAACCATACCAGGTACCTGGGGATCAGCTATAGCTGATATCTATAGGTGACTGCTACAGATTACTAGACATATAATACAGCAATGGCTCGTTATGTGTTTTTGTGGATTGTTGGCTATTGAAGCTCAAAGTATTTACTTTGAGTTTGCTAATAAAATATCTAAAGGTAAAGCTCTCATTAATGCAAATGTGTAAATCAAAACATACTAAACTAAGGAACATCATTCACTTTTTTCTCAAAATATTTTTCCCATATAAATTTCCAGTCTTAGTCAATTTGTGTTGCTATAACAAAATAAGACAGACTAGATAATTTATAAGCAATAGACATTTATTGTACACGGTTTTGAAGACTGCAAGCTCCAAGACCAAGGCACTTGCAGGAACAGAAAGACGAGAAGAAAACTAAACCAGTTCCCTGCAGCACTTTTATAAGGCACTAATCCATTCATGAGGGCACAGCCCTCGTGACATAATCCTTTCCCCAAAGTGCCACCTCTTATTACCACCATGATAGAGACTGAGATTGAACACATGAATTCTGGGGGACATTCGGACCATAGCATCTTTATTTCATTACTTTTGTAATTTTAATCATGATTATTTCAACTTAGGAACACTGCAATAACATTTCATTTTTAACCTTTTATTTTGAAATAATTGTAGATGCAAAGGAAGTTGCAAAACAGTGTTGTTCTATGTACTTCTCCCCAGGCTTTCCCCAATGCCATACAATTTTAATTCTATCTCCACTTCAACTTTCCAATGAGCTATTGAATTAATCTTTCAAAAGCCTACATTTAATCATGTCACTCTTTACCAATATACAATTTCTTCACTTCATCTACTGTTTTGCTTTCAAGACTACTTCTTCACCAATTTTATAGGCTTAACTCCTCTTTTGGTTTAATCATTCATCAAATATTTATTAAGACCTTATCGGGTGTTTGAAATACAGTAGTAAGCAAGATTGGAAGAAAATTTTCTTCTAGTTGGATTGGAAGATGTATTTTGCAGCACTGTGTGGGACACAGCATTACCTTAACACCCAGATGCTTCAGTCTCTCAGAAAGCACAGCTGGCAGTGAGTACCTGACCATGGCCCTGTGTAGTTGGACTCACACTCAACTGGTAGTGAGTAACAAGAACAAAAATCTTATAATCTACAGAACCTCCGCATCTTAGAGCTACAGAAAAACGATAAAGAATAACTGAAAGGGATATAATAGTTTCCAACTTCTGACTAATGGTTTAGTCTGTGATTACAATTTAGAATGCTAGTTCAGCAGGGTGATTCATTTGAGAGAGCTCTGTCCTGATGCCTTGCTCTTCCCTGGGTGGCCCTTCATCCTTAAAATCTCCATGTTCCAAGAGTAAAGTCTTTTTGTGTATTTGTTGACAGAAAAGGAAAATTTCAGGGTAGACAGAGTGCCCAGAAAGAAATCTCTAAAGAGGCTTTTGTTTTTGAAGGCCTTAGACTTACATAAGTGATTAAACTAAGCTTATATAAATGCAGACGTTTAGTGGTGAGGAGGGATTCTGAAAGGATGGCATTGGAACCTCCCTAACTGGGAAGGAGGATAACAGATTTTCCAATATCACAGTGAGTTGAACCTGCCCACACAGTTCCTCTGAAGGGCTGGGCTCTGGATGGGGATGTGTGCTTGGTGGCTTGTGAATACTGAACATTGAGCTCTGTAGCCTTGGCCTGGCACATCCTGTATTCAAACTTGGCCCACTGGAGAAAGCTTCCAGTATTGTTGCTGGCACTGGCTGGACTACAAGGATTCAAACAGGGATCCTAACACTGGCAACCAGAACCTGTCCTATTTCTCAGGATGTTTTAAAATATGAGGCAAATCCTAGCATTCTTACATAATGAAAGAAGTGGGAACGGAGCTTTAGGAACTGTCTAGTATTGAAAATTCCACCAACTTAGATGTTTGGAGACTTTGGCCAATATTTTTAAAAAAGTTATTATCTGTAATCCAAGTGCCATGGAGCAATACATTTCTGTTACATAATAGCTTTAAAGGGGATTAATGTAACCAAAAAATTCTTAGTGCTGTAGAGGTATTTGGCTCCATATATTCATTTTCATTCTATTTTAATAAAATAAAGCCAGCCAAATAAATTGCTCTCTCATCGATGTTAAGCTCCTTCCCCATTCATACGTTGGAAAACCAATATTGCCTGGTAGGAATGCAATGCGTTGACTTACGAAGTGTTAGTATGATTTGCTGCTAAGAAATTCTTATCATGTGAATTCTGGCATTTGAAGTAACTAAAACGTATAGGATAATTGCTTGAAGCCAAAGAAGGCAAATCTGTTCTGCAGCTGGCTTGTGGGAAGCAGACTACAGCAGATAATAACATGCTATTATTTCTCTTATTTTAAAAACAACCACAACAACAATTTTCTCTTCCTGCTCTGGCTTCTGCTGTTTTTCTCCTTTGCTTTAAACAAAAGCAACCCAAGAAAACTGTCTGTCATTCTTGTCTTTTCTAACACTTATGCCCACATCACTATAACTAAATTCCTTCTATCAACGTCATAGATTTCCTTTTTGCTAAAGCAAATAACCAGTTCACTATCCCTATCTTTCTTAACCATCAGCAGCATTTAACTCAGACAGTCCCCACTCCTCCTCCTCTCCTCTACTTGACACACTATCTTCAGATGAATTTCAGACCCCACCCTTACCTGGTTTTTCTCTTGCTTCTCTGAAACTCCTGTTCAGTCTCTGCTGCTACTTTCTCAACACCTAGGCTCTAAATGTTGGAGATCCCAGGTCTCAGTTCTGGGTCCTTTCCTTGTTTCTGCCTACACATGCTTCCTTGGTGATCTCACGCAGTATTATGGTTTTAAATACCATGAAAATGCTGATGATTCCAAATTCTGTCTCCGCTCTGGGCCTCTCTCTTGCACTCAAGGTTTTAAGTCCTACTGGCTTCTCAATATCTTCACTTGGATGCCCATTAAGCGTCCTAAATAATGATGGATTTATTGAAGAAGAAATGAACAAACATCTGTACTGTATGAAGAATCTCAAGTCACAGTCCACGTGGGATATTACAGTTTGTGTTGCACAGCTTATCACAAATTTGTTTCCTCCCTTCTCCTCTGACTTCTAAATAGATGTGGTGGTGACATCCAAGTAAATGCTCAGTAAACTGTGGGATTTAAGTTTTGGATAACAAAGCATTTAATCAGTAAATCTGAAAGTTTAGCAAATACTCCAAGTAAGGAAATTTGATTTAGTAGGACTTAAGGGAGGATGAGGAATTTATTCATTTGTTCAAGGCATGTGTGCCAGGCTCTGTTCTAGGTACTGGAGATATAGCAGGCCATAAGAAAATCTCTAAGCTCATCAAACTTGTGTTGTAGTGTGTGTGCGTGTGTGTGTGTGTGTTAGAGGAGGTAGTTCGAAAGGACAGATAAAAAACAAAACAAATAAATGTACAATAGCCCAGTGATGAGAAGGGCTATGAAGAATAACAATCGAAGGAATGGGGAATAATATGAAGTGGCATAGTATTCAAATAGGATGATCACAGACCGCCTGTGTGGAGGACTGAAGTTTTAGCTAAGCCTTCAAGAAGGAGAAGGAAAAGATCATGCATATTCCTAGGAAAAGTGTTTTCAAGGCAGAGCATAAGTGAGGCAAATTCTCCAGAGAAACAAACAACAGACTCTTTCATGTGTCTGTAAGGCACAGTGTCCACTATACAATTCTCAAATGCTATTAGGCTTTGTCTGGTACCCTTCTCTATCAACCCTATGCATACTGGAACAGGGAGATCTTTGCAAAAGTATCCAGCACATCTGCAAAAGTATAGAAGATATGCGATTTTTGTTTCATTTACATACTAGATTCTCTTTTTCTGTATCAAAAAAAAATGTTTATCTAGGTAAGAATGGTAACACAAAATGATCGCCAAGCCATCTTAATGGAAGCATCCATCAAAACACAGTGTGATATTGTCTGTGGATACACGATGCTGCGGACGAGTATGAACACAGATAGGCAGGCTCATTTCAGTTTCTGTGTAAAGCTCAGCACAAAGCATTTTCTTGAGGGCAGAACCTCTGTCATACTGTGTTCACGTTCACAAATGTGGCACCTGACTATGGATTTGGACAGGTTCTTCTTTTACTTTCTCTTCTGAAGAACAATTTAAATCAACCTAAATCAGACTATTTCAATATATCTTTCCCTCTTGTTCCACAAAGCATCCTATTTTCGTATTATTTAATTCTGAGTTGCATACTCTGGCAATTGCTCTTCCAATGTTTAAATCTTATTGCACAGCAAGGCACTGTTTGTTGATCACTTTGGAGTGTGAAGATTATGACTGAAAAACACAATTATCTATGTTATGTGGCTGAAAAGAAAAGCTGTCCTCATCTTTCTGGGAAACTCATTTTCTTAGGCAAAGCATCCAACAGAAGGATAAAGGTACAAAGTTCCTTGCCAGGCAGTGAGGTTGGTGAAATCACACAAAGCAATCAGTGAATGGAAACATGATCCAGCCCAATAATCCAGTTTCCCATATTGATAAAGATTTTTAGACGAGGTTGTCTATCCTAGAGAAACTGGGCTAACTGAAGTGAGTTGAACTAGTTATTTGTATACAAAGCTATTGTTTCTTAAATTCCTGACCTGGCTGTTGCGAATGGTTTTGGGGAGTTCTTTGGTTCTTTCATTTCTTACTTTATCTTGTATCTAAATAAAAACAATCTGCGTATGATTTCTTTGTAGTACTTTATGCTGCAGGGTTTCAAAAAGCCATAATGAAGCACATTGCCACTAAAATTCTCTTCACATATCATCTTTTGTGTTATTATGTTAAAAAAGCTCTCAGTAAGCTACAGTAAAAATTATTAAAATCCTCTCCATTGTAGAGGTTAAGAAAGTGATAATTAAGACTCTCTGGTAGACCCCTAAATGATAAATAGCATTTTAAAACAAATAGGAGGTCAATGTATATTTTAGAGAGTTAAATACATTGAGCATACTGAGCTTACATAGGCCCTCCAGACTATATTTGATAATAAACTCCCACTCGCAAATAACAAGAAATTTCTTCTTATGCATATGTGTTTTTATGATGATTTCACTGGTTTTATGTAAGTCTCCTTCTGCTTGATTAGCATGATTTATTTCATTCAACTTGATAGATTATATGAACAAGGGATGGAGAAGGGGATTGTGTACAGTGCCTAGGCAATAAATCTAGGATCGATTTAAATTTTGTATCCCATGATTAGTAACATTTACCAATAACACTTAGCTTGCTATGTAAAATACTATAGAATTTTACTTTCATTTGCACATTGGTAAAATGTACAAAAAATCATAGAACTATAGAGATGGAGGGAAAGCCTCCCATCTACCCTCTCTGAAGTTTCATTGAAATGAACAACTGACAGATTAAGAGGAGAAGGGGCATAAAAATTTATTAACATTCATAAGCCTAGAAACTATATAAAATATGAGACTCAGAGAAAAGCTAGATGGTTGAGGCTTATATGCCCTCTTCATGAGGGAGAGGAAGATGGGGGAAATATAGCCAATTTGAAGGACTGTAAATAATTTTAGGGAAACTTAAATAGCCCAAAGAACAGACAGTTGGCTTGGGACAAATTTCCTCTGAGCTCTGGGGGAGGTGGTGGCAAATTGCAAGAAGGTGAGGGGCGGAACTTCGCTGTGAGCAAAGGTTGTCTTATAATGCTGATAATCTCCCAAGTAATCTCTAGGAACTACACTTAGGATAATAAATGAAAGTCTGTCTGGGTATAGTGATGATTTTTAGTGATTAGTCTTTTCTGGTTATTAGATGAAGTTCCTAAGGAGGGACTATTAAGATAATTGCATTTCTAATGTTGGAACTTTCCTTCACCAGATAAGGAAATTTCCTCCTAGTGTTCAGGAAAGAAAGAGGATCAGAGGGGCAGGAGTACAGGAGAAGGTTAGAGAGAGACCTTAGTTCTGAGGCTTATTTCTGAGGCCTTTCAACTTCCTTTAATTCAAAGCAAGAAGCAGGCCAAAGTGTCATATTTTGGCATATTATTTTCTGAGCCCCAAAACAGCTTAAATAAGAAGAATAAAACAAATCAGGTACAGAAATTTTTAAGATAATCACACAGTTCCAGGTTCCCTCCTCATTCTGCCTGCACAAAGAATTCCGGCTTTGTCTGGTCCTATTTCCTATTGTTTCCTACCTTTCACAGAAAAAGTTGTCAGTTTTTTAAACTCTTGTGAGCTAGAATTTGAAGAAGCTGGGGGGAATGGAGGAGCAATACAAGGACAAAAAGTCCTGAGGGCAGGACTGAGAAATGCCCTCAAATTCCACCTTTCCTGGTTTAGATTCCATGATCCATCACCCTTTGTTCCTTAAAATCTCCATGGTACGGGTCTGACCAAACTCAACTGTAACTAATTCAATCTGTGCATGTACTCCCTAAAAGGCAACTGTGAACAAAGAAAAATATAGTCATGTTTATCTACCTTATTTTAACTGTTTATAACTAATCTCCACTTGCGCCTTAACACTGCCCTTCAATCACTGATTTCCCTAGTTAGTAAACTCTTCCACTTTCAGACCCTCTCCCTGTTTTCTAGTCATCAACATTCCCTTCACATCCTCACTCTCAGCTGATGAATATGCTTATTTTATTTAAAACTTGAAACAATCAGAAAAAATCATACTCATCCTTCCTCTACCAAACCTTCCTATTTGTGTATGGACCCAAATAATTTAGCCTTCTTTGGGTTATAAGAATGAACTCTTCTGATCCTCTCTACATTAATCCCTTCATTTACGTATGGAATAACATTTGTTATTTCCTACCTAAGGATTTTATTCCTACAAAAGTTCTCTCCCTCTCTCTTCTTCCTCTTCTTCACCCCTCCCCACCTCAACATTTCCCTCTACTTTATGATCACTTAAATTGGAATAACATGAATTATCTTTCATTTTAAAACAAAACATCTGCTAGACCCTACATTTTCAACTCTGCTGCCTGATTTCATGTCTCCCTCTTACAGGAAAACCTTTCATAATGTTTTATATTTGCTGTCTCTACACTTCCCCCTTCCATTCTTTCTAGAAACTTTTCCAAGCATGCTGAAACTACTTCAGCCGATGTCACTCAAGCCCTCCAACTTTCCAAAGGCAATGCCCAGTTCCTAGTATTGATCATATTTAACTTTCTGCAGCATTTGGCACAGTTAATTTCTTTCTCTCATTCTTGAAACGCTTTCTTAATGTGGCTCAAGGGATACCACACTCTCCATGTTTTGCTCCTACCTCTCTGGAATCTTCTAAAAGAATGAAAGATTCTCTTCGTCAGTTTCATTGGAGCTGCCTCCTTTCCTGACCTTTAAACGTTGGCATGCCCAGGGTTTATTCTTCCACATGGCATCTTTAGGTAATCTCCTTCAGTTTTATAGCTCCTTAACATGTAATTCACATTGATAACACTGATGACTTGATGATGTCTTAGCTCCAGACTAAAAAAATCCACCTGCTTAATAAATTGATCTAATATAATATCCAACAATTAGTTGCAATTTATATACCTAAAATATAACTCATGATTTCCCCTCACCCTTGCAAACAATTGCTTTCAAAAGTCTGCAACTCTACTCCACCATGCTTGAATCTAAGACTTTTTGGAAGTAATTTAGTATTTTTAACTAAAGGATATTATCAGGTTTTCCTTAAGAGTGCATCTTTTTTCCTTTAATGATTTCTTATTTAGAAATATATTGTACTTTCACACTTTGAGGAGCTTTAAGAATTGTTTTAATGGTGGATACAACACAGTGATACTCAGAAGAAAGAAACTCTATTACTTTCATCCTCAAATGAGAGAGCCACACAGGGAACTGCACCAGGAGACAGGGAACAGCAAACTGGAGCTACTGTGAGGGCTGCTGATGTATGGCAGCTAGGATGGGGTTCCCTAGGTTTCTCTGCATCTCTGGGGACTGGCTATTTTGAATAATGTCCAGAGCTCTGAGCTCCAGGGCATAGGCACTCTCTCTAGTTGTCTAGTAACTGGGACCAGAGAAATTAGGGCAGGTGCTTGGTGGCCCAGAATGTGAGAACTGGATAAGGGGGTAGTTGGAGTGTGGATTTAATCAGCTGCCCAAGAAGGGGAACTGACAGTCACTAGTTAGGGCCTCAAAACTGGGTCAAGACAACATTAAAGAGAAGAATTTTTTAAAAACTATATTACACTTGGCTTAGTATTCACACAGACACTAACACACACACACATACACACACCACTTCCCCAGATGTATCTATATCTCTATCTACATGTAAAGATTTGTTAATTAACCTCCACTAGATCTTTTCTTTCTTTTCTGTCACCTTTAGGTTTCTATTCTAGTTTGCTTGGTTAAGACACTTTACTACTTTTTCTTTTAGAGAGAATAGTTGGATGGAGTTCTCTTGTATTTTTCTGTAACCTTGAGATGTAATAAAATATTATCTGGGTCTACAATTCATAAACTGCACCATTTTCCTCACAGTGGTTGGTAGCTGCTCTCACCATCTTCACGTTGCCACTGTTTCCAATGAGGATTCTGACTTTTTTTTCCTTTGCTTTTTCTACCTTGAATCTTGTCATATTTTTCCCCTTCCTTAGAATTCAGGAGTTTTACAGAATGTCCTAGGTGTCTATGTTATTTCTGATTAGTCTGACCTGGACCTCACAGAAACCATTTAATCTGGGATATTAGGATTTTTGTTGAGAAAAAAATAAATTCTATTATTTTATTTTTATCAACAATCTTCCATCTGTCTTTTTCTCTTACTGGTACATCTTTTACTATCTCCTGTTATATCCTTCAAGATTCATTTCCCTCTCATGGTTTTTATTTTTCTGTAATTGTTTTCCTGTGCTTTGTGTTTTTTTTGTTTGTTTGTTTGTTTTTTTTTGTTTTTTTTTTTTGTATTTGATCTTCTAGGACACACACATGAGTAGTAAACATCCTCCCCTTCAAATCATTTACAGAATTACTTGGCTGAGAAATCATGTCATTAATCACCAAATATTCTTTATCTGGGTATGTGCCATACTTGATTCTCCTCTAAAGTGTTTATTTTTTTTATTTTATTTTTCTTATTTTTTAAATTATTATTATACTTTAAGTTGTAGGGTACATGCGCATAACATGCAGGTTTGTTACATATGTACACTTGTGCCACGTTGGTGGGCTGCACCTGTCTCTTATACACATCTAGATGTGTATAAGAGACAGGTGTTTGGTTTTCTGTTCTTGTGATAGTTTCCTGAGAATGAATTGTCTATATCCCTCGGCAGCTTTATTTCTCTGGAAATGCATTCTGATTTTTCTGGTCACTCTTTGAACGTAGGTAGCTTTTAGATAGGTTGTTATTTTCCTTCTGGGAATGTTGAGGTTCAGGCCAAATGGAAAAGTCTCAAAAGTGGTAGAAGTCAAGGCTGTCTGTACCCCATAGACTGACAGTATAGGAAGAAATGTTTTGCCATGCTCTACAAAGGTCCCCAGGGTAAGTCACGAAGAGTGTGGATTTCCTTATACTTCCAGCTTTAGGGAGAAATTGCTTGGCACTTCATCCCTCCAGCTTCTTCTTGGCATTTTTAAAGCCAGGGAAGTCACTTCCCTGCAAAGGAGGGAGGGTTTCTCACTATTTCTCTTTGTTTGGACTCCAAAAGTGCCAGATTTTTCTTGGTGTCCCCCGTCCCTTCGGGTCCCAGAAGTCACTTGACTCACTAGTTGCTCTCTAATCCTTTATCTTCCTTTATTTTTATTAGGTTATTTACTTACATGTGTATCACCGTACTCTCTCACCAGAATAAAAGCTCCATGGGGCCCAAGTCTCCGGTTCAGAATTCTTTCTTCAGTGCTTGACACATACATAGTATAGGTTTCATATATTTTCTGGAAGTTTAATGATGTAAGAAATGGGCAGAATTTGCCAAGACAAGAACAGTGGCGGGAGAGTCAGGGGAATGGATAGAAGTAGAATGATCAAGAAATACTGTTGTAGAGTATTTGTGTTGAAAAAATGCCAAAAAATCTATGAACAATGTTGAGATCTCCTGATGCCATTTGTCTTTTTCTTTCTACAACATTCTTCTGTGGATCATGGTTTCAATAGGGCGAAGAATATGAATAAACAGATGATCTTTGTATGATTTTCTATATATTTTTAAAGTATAAAATTCAAAAGAATTCATTTATGTATATGTATAATCAATTAATGCTAAGGGGGAACTAAACAATGAAATTATTAAATAAAAGATTTGACTTTTAACTTACAGCCATTTAGGGTAGACAGTGATAACCTCAGTGAATGATCAATTTAACAAGATATCTATATGTACTTACATATACCTACAGTGGTGTTTGATGGAGAGGAACATGCATCAAGAGACTAGGTGCAGAAACAAAAGAAAGAAGGGAACAGAAGCTTCAGAAGAAAAATTGGGGGAGAGGCAAAGAAAAGCACATTGTGTCTGTCTACCCACAGTGCTTAACTTACTCTACCGTCATGCAGCATAACAGGAAACAAAACCAAAAACATTTAATAAAATCATTAAATATTATTAAAGCGTACTATAATATATTCAATTTTTATC
>NW_012103454.1:2021012-2021728 GCF_000951045.1 Mandrillus leucophaeus
ATATATTTTTAAAGTATAAAATTCAAAAGAATTCATTTATGTATATGTATAATCAATTAATGCTAAGGGGGAACTAAACAATGAAATTATTAAATAAAAGATTTGACTTTTAACTTACAGCCATTTAGGGTAGATAGTGATAACCTCAGTGAACGATCAATTTAACAAGATATCTATATGTACTTACATACACCTACAGTGGTGTTTGATGGAGAGGAACATGCATCAAGAGACTAGGTGCAGAAACAAAAGAAAGAAGGGAACAGAAGCTTCAGAAGAAAAATTTTGGGAGAGGCAAAGAAAAGCACATTCTGTCTGTCTACCCACAGTGCTTAACTTACCCTACCGTCATGTAGCATAACAGGAAACAAAACCAAAAACATTTAATAAAATCATTAAATATTATTAAAGCGTACTATAATATATTCAATTTTTATCTGCCTTAGATGAAATTAGTTTGAAATTCTTGACACAGATAAAGTCTCAACACAGATCAAATACTAGAAAACATTTAGTTTTCTAAATCATTTGCACAAAATCTCTCCTTTATTTCACTGTCAGTTCATTTATTTCATGGGGCTGGAGAAAAAACGTAGAAGAAAGTTAACATAGGAGAGCAAACTAATTTAGTATGTGAACATAGTGTGTTATATATAACTAGGAAATATGTGAAGGAACGTATTGATCATCTACACCAGGTATGTTAAACATGAATT
>NW_012103454.1:2021778-2023611 GCF_000951045.1 Mandrillus leucophaeus
CTAATTTAGTATGTGAACATAGTGTGTTATATATAACTAGGAAATATGTGAAGGAACGTATTGATCATCTACACCAGGTATGTTAAACATGAATTTGTAGATCTTCAGTCTTTATGTATCTGAAATATGTATATATCTTTATATATATTATAAATATTTATATATCTTAATATATATGATACACATCATATATATGACATATATTTGGTAAATAGCTTATATATGAGATAAATACTTGCATATATCATTAGATATATAAGATATATATAATAAACAGCTATACAGGCATCCTTTCATAAATGAAAGATTTTGAGCCAGATTTACTCATATTTAAAAATCAAAACTTTGTACAATCTTGTAAAATTCATGCATATTAAATCAAAGGAAAAAAATAGGTGAAAGCCCATGGAGACCTGAGTTTTAGCTCTGGTTTGTCTACAGTTTGGTTTCTTAATATTTTTGGGTGATTTATAAGGTGAGGATGTTGAACTATATAATCTTATGATCTAATTATATAGTTTTAATGACTAGAACGAATTTCGACTTAAAAACATCCTGATTACAAATAACCTTAACTGTAGAATTTACGTGTGCAAGTGACGTGATGTGTTGGTCAGCTTCTACATACATATACATATATACAAACACATATTTATACACAAACAAATGTGCATATTTGTTGGTGTTTACTAAAGTGAAGTCTTCAGTTCAAAACATTAAATTTGACTAAATACAGTTAGTTACATGTTTATGAAGTCATCTATTGTCTTAAACAACTAAAGGATTCTGTTATTTTGACAACAAGAACGTGGGAATGCTTAGATATCTGTTTGGCATCTTTCATCATAGTGCTACAAGTTCTGTAAGATCATGGAGCTTTTCAAGTGAAGTAGGCAAGCAATGAACTACATTAGTGAACATCAGCAAATAAAATGGGTCACATTTATTATATATTACCTTCATCAATGATGTTCAAAAAACATGCTTTTTTTCCTATGAGTTCATATTCCTATGTATTTTATAGAAAATAGGTATATTGTTTTGAAATTAAGTATGAGTCATTCTCAATCATGTCAATTTAAACTTTTTAAAGACTTGGAAAGTTTTTAGAGCATTGCCATTCTTAGAATTAGAAGGAATTCTTAATTTGCTCCTAAAGATGCAGATTTTCTTGATAAATATCTCTTTCTTTCTTACAGCATTAAATGCATCGTGTTTCCATTATTGTATAAAATAGAATTTGATGATTATATTTTAAGGAGGGCTGTGGTTTCAATGTGTGAGCAAAGTAATTGCTCAGGAACCCTTTTGCAGTCTTATTCAAACCAGACTATCTGAATACCATACCAGAAAAAGAAGAGGACAATTTTCAACCATTTTTAGTCACTGAATAAATAGAAAAGAAAACAAAATAGCTCAGATTACACCTTATAATTATGTCTCTCCTGCTGAGGTATCCCAAAAGGTGCAATTAAAAGATAACTATACAGAAAATAATGCCTTAATTTAGTATTTAAATAGAATTACAATGATTCTGAGTATCCAGAGAGTAGATCTGTTTCTCAGTTCGCCCTCATAGTCATCTGCCCAGTGAATGATCCCTTTTTTGAACTAAATTATCATGATTGAGAGACACCCTTCAGATAGAACGACATGGTCTCTTAGCTGCAACCAGAACTCAGAGAACCTCAAACTTTATATCAGAGACATGAGAGGACTCTTACTTTTCTTTACTCCTTTTTCTTCAGAATAAATTTCCACCTTTGGAAGTATTAGGATAAGATCTAAGTCTCAGAATACATTTAATTATGCTTGATATTTCAGTTTTTTTTT
>NW_012103454.1:2023661-2025899 GCF_000951045.1 Mandrillus leucophaeus
GAAAACAAAATAGCTCAGATTACACCTTATAATTATGTCTCTCCTGCTGAGGTATCCCAAAAGGTGCAATTAAAAGATAACTATACAGAAAATAATGCCTTAATTTAGTATTTAAATAGAATTACAATGATTCTGAGTATCCAGAGAGTAGATCTGTTTCTCAGTTCGCCCTCATAGTCATCTGCCCAGTGAATGATCCCTTTTTTGAACTAAATTATCATGATTGAGAGACATCCTTCAGATAGAACGACATGGTCTCTTAGCTGCAACCAGAACTCAGAGAACCTCAAACTTTATGTCAGAGACATGAGAGGACTCTTACTTTTCTTTACTCCTTTTTCTTCAGAATAAATTTCCACCTTTGGAAGTATTAGGATAAGATCTAAGTCTCAGAATACATTTAATTATGCTTGATATTTCAGTTTTTTTTTTCTGGTACTATGATAAACTATCACAAATTTAGTGATTAAAAGCAACACAGGTGATTATCTTACAAGTTTATACAACAGAAGTTCCCAACAGAGCTCATTGGGCTAAAGATGTTGAAGAGCTGTACTGTTTTTGGAGAATCCAAAATAAAACAGTTTTCCTTCTCTTTTCCAGCTTTCAGAGACCTTCCTCATTCCTTGGCTCATGCTCCCTTCCTAGACCTTCAAAGTCAGCAATGACAGGTTGAGTCGTTCACACATGTGGCATCTTTCTCAACTTGGTATTTGCTTTTTAATCTTTTTTTTATGATCTTTCCAAGGTACAGATATTTTTATACCAGTATGGTCAGATACACTGACTTTAAAAAATAATATTCATGGCTGGGTATGGTGGCTCACACCGGTAATCCCAGCACTTTGGGAGGTCAAGGTGGGAGGATTGCTTGAGGCCAGGAGTTTGAGGCCAGCAGGGGCAACATAGTAAAATGCCATCTTTACAAAAAAATTAAAAAAAAAAATAGCCAGGCATGGTGGCATGCACCTGTGGTCCCAGCTTCTCAGGGAGCTGAGGCAGAAGGATCACTTGAAACTTGGTGGTTGAGGCTGCAGTGAGCTATGATCACTGCACTGCACTCTACTCTCTAGCCTAGGTGACAGAGTGAGACCCTATCTAAAAAAATTTATACATATATTTATACATACACACATATGTATATTCATTTTTCATATATGGTTTATAATTATACATTAAATATTTTTCACTATTTTCTTCAAAGTTTGATGGCTTCATTTTATACTGATATTTTAACTAAAATACATAATCCTAAATTTTTCTGTGTATTAACGTAAGAACGTGAATAATTTGTTTTTCAAATTATTTAATATTTTGATTGATTTACTGAACAATTCAGTCTGTTCACATGAATTTGCAAGTCTTGACTTAACATGTCTTTATCAAGGTATAAACACTAGCTGAGTTTTTTTCAGGGTCATGAAGGCCAAGTTTGATATTACTTGGGATAATTAACCGTACACACTTAAACTTTCTAAGAAGTAAAACATTACTGGGTATTGTTATAAATTTTGGTTAACAGTCAAAAAAGAAAGAGAAAAAATTAGTAAAAGTAATCCCTGAATTTTATTTTAATTCATTTTCATCAAATTAATATTTTTTAAACCAGCATTTCCCAAATTCATTTCAGCAGAATGATATTTTTTTTAAAAAAAAATATCAGTGAAATGATATTTTTTTTTAAAAAAGTAAGTCTTTACTCAAGTAACTTTGACATCGTTGATTAATTTCATTAGGATTATTCACTGTAACTGATATTGGGATCTTTAAAATGCTTATGTTTTGTGAACCTCCAAGAAAATGGAATATAAAGCAATACTTTTTGCATTTGGCTACAGGATTCTTTCTCAAAAGAAGCCATATATCATGAATGTTTCATACACTGTTAATAATAACATAAAACAGGCTGGGAGCGGTGGCTCATGGTTGTAATCTCAGCCCTTTGGGAGGCCGAGGTGGGTGAATCACTTGAGGCCAGGAGTTCAAGATCAGCCTAGCCAACATGGCAAAACCTTGTCTTTACTAAAAATACAAAAATTAGCCAGGCATGGTGGCACATGCCTGTAGTCCCAGCGACTTGGGAGGCTGAGGCAGGAGAATCACCTGAATATGTGAGGTGGAGGTTGCAGTGAGCTGAGATTGTGGCACACACCAGCCTGGATGACAGAGGGAGATTCTGTTGGAAGGAAGGAAGGAAGGAAGGAAGGAAGGAAGGAAGGAAGCAGGGAAGGAGGGAAG